>NC_077234.1:27373661-27611161 GCF_027887165.1 Monodelphis domestica | reverse complement strand
ACCTGGAAGACTCATCTTCCGGATTTCAAATTTGGACATAGATATTAAATAGCTGTGTAACTCTGGGCAAGTCACTTAATCCTGCTTTGAGCATTTGACTTAGTTTCTCTTATGTAAAATGAGCTGGAGAAGGGCACAACAAATCATTCTAGTATATTTGCCATCAATACCCCAAATATATGGTAATGAAGAGTGAGGTGCACTGAAATGACTAAACCAGGTGGGAGGAGAAAGAGAGTGGGAGAGAGACAGACAGACAGAAAGAGACACAGACACAGAGACATACAGAGACAGAGAGACACAGAGACAGGCAGAGAGAGACCCAGACAGAGACAGACAGAGTGAGAAATGACTAAACAAGGAAGGAGGAAGAGAGAGACAAAGAGACAAAGAAAGACACAGAGGAACAGAGAGACAGACAGACAGACAGACAGAGCAAGAGAGAGAAGTGATTAAACAACATGGGAGGAGGAAGAGAGACAGAGATAGGGACAGAGACAGACAGAATGAGAAAGACAGACAGAAATAGAGATAGAAACACATTTAAACTCTCAGTTTCCCCTGAAAACTCTAAAATTATAAAATGTAGAGGAGTGTTCCAAATGCATCAATAGAGAGAACTTCTACCCCAGGAGGTTCCTTACTCAAATACATTGAGATATACTGAGGTATAAGCTTTGAATCATCACTCTAACTTCAGGATAACTGGCTTACTAGATCCTGAATCCTGCTTCAGATATTCACTTTCCCTTAGCTTCTCTAAAACCTCATTTTCTTTTCTATAAATATGGATGGTCTGGCCTATATACTCTCCTCCAGTTCTAGATCTCCAATCATATGAAATCATAGATCCATGCCAAAGCAAACTAAAAACAACAATAAAAAGCAAACATTGTTTATAATATACAAATCACTCTCTTCTCTATTTACTTGTGAAGATTGTTTATTCTCATTGAGATGTGAGAAACTGAGTCTCAGAGAGATTTGATCTAACTCACCAATTCCTAAAATTAAAATAGTGAGTTCTCCAATTCATGTCTTCATACTCCAAGGAAAGATCCTTGGGTCAACTTCATGCTCACCAGCAGAGCTTTATTCTCCTTGTCAAAAAAGTGAAAGAATTGATCTCTGTGACTCTAAATACCCTTATAAATCTCAAATGTTATTAGGGTGTATTTAAAGATGCAAATTACAAGCAAAATTTAGAATTTAAAACATTAGGCAATTTAATGGATTCTAAAAACTTGTCAAAATTAGCTCTTGGTTAACACAGAATTCTAACTTTTAACAAAAAATTTTCTGTTTGAGAGTGATAAATCTTCAGAAGGGTTCTTGTAACAGAATCCTGGACAGATCCTTATTCAAAGGAACCACAAAAGATAAAGCACAATTTGTACTTTTTCCTATAGGAATATTTTGCCTTTTTACTGTTCCATGAACCTCTTTTTAAGTAAGAGAATGAGTTTCCAATTTGCATATGAACATTATTCTAACCGACAGATATGATATCAGATGAAATATAGATCACGAAAAAAAGGGAAGTTATTTTGTCTTTCAAGGCAGCCTTGTGGAAGACAAAATTCAGACACTGCAAAGGGACAGAGGCTTCATTGTGAGAAAGCTTTTCAGGCCTTTTGTTTCTTTTGTGAGAATTCTGCTGTGCTCAGTACCTTGGAAATTTGGTTCCTCAGTTAATTCTGCATCACCCATTTTTTTAAAATGGGACATTTCAAGAAATATAATCCAATATCTATTTAAATCTCTCCCAAATCTCCATTAGAGGTCCATAGGAGAACAAATTTTATTTGTAAACTTTCTTATTGCTAAACTTTCTATACTTTGCCAAATACATATTTTGGAGGAGTATTTCTATTTTATCCCAAATCTTGGAACTTAATTTTTCAAACATTGCTTTTATTTAAAATACAGTCAAATCAATAAGAATTTAGTATGCCTCATAGGTTCCAATTGCTCAAAGTGCTAGGTTTACAATCACTCCCCTCTAAATTGGTCTTTTATTGACTTTGATATAACATATATATTTTTTCTTTTGCAATCACTTAAGCTGTGTCTTTGCACTTATATTTTCATTCTGTCCATAAAATATTTTTCTTAGAATTTTGGATAAATTATTTTTTACTACACATGTAAAACTAATAGAAGGAAACCTGATACAAGGAAAGATGAGAAATGTGGTACCAGAAGATGTGAGTTTGAATCTTGCTTCAGTCCACATTGTGATATTAATATTCCTTTTATCAATATTATTTTATGTATATAAATAATATTAATATTAATAACACAATCTATTTCTTATTCTCTAAAATAATGGAATTTGATTTGACCAGAGGTTCATAGTTCTGGAGCTGAAAGAAAGAATTCAAATTTAGCTCTTTCAGAATAATTTGTTTCCTTTATATATTATAGATAGTGTATATATGTATATATATATAATTATGCATTTATAAAACCATGAGGAGTCCATAGGTTTCTCTAGGTTTCCAACTGAATGTCTGAATTGTTAAAAACATTGAGAATTTCTGGACTAGTTGTTCTGTATGTTTTCTTCTTGTTCAAAATTTGTGAGTTCATGATGTTCTCAATTCAAATGCTGGTATTATGATTATGTTGTTGTAAAGTATGTAAAGGTATTATTTGGAAGTATAAACAATTTTTATCTCTTTGGTGCTATTTGTTAAAGAATTCCATATTTTCCTTTTGCTTCCCAAAATATTAATACTTTCCTTATTTTTAGTTTTTGAATTCTATATATAGATTTTTTAAATCCATAAAAATGTCACACACAACATTGAAATTCAGCACCCAAGCAATTCAACAAGAACTCTTAAACTCTTTCTATAATATAAATTCATTTAGTTATGGAAGTGGCTTTTTATTATAAAGATTAATAGGAAGTTCTACTAGAAAAAATAATGAAGGAAGAAAGAAAATGTAATCTTTTAGAAATTGAAATATTTGACTTCAATATTTTAGGAAAGAACAATGCCAAATATAATATTTGCCCAATAAGGCAAAAGTTACCAAATATTATAAGTATTAATGGTGTGGAAGCAAGAGATTTCATTACTAGCTATTTATTGTATGTGATTTTTTTTTATACAAAGCTTCATAGGAATGGCACTTATAAAGAAAAAGCAACATCAGAAGGAACCATGTCCCCTTTACTTCTGTGGAAACTGATACTACATGAGTAAGATTTAAAGGCAGGTTTGTTGATTTCAGAGGGAATATAAGATGATACTATCTTCAGACAATGTAATTTTAGGAAATGGGGATATGTGGATTATAAATGCCCATTTAAACCAATTCATTATACTTTAGAATATAAGTAATTTTTCATGAATTCTTATGGAAATTACATTAATTTAAAATTTCATGTGATTTTAAATCACAATTAAATAAGTGACAGATTTATGGATTATTTTCCTAAAAATCAATATTAAAAAGTAATAATGTGTGTGTGTGTGTGTGTGTGTGTGTGCGTGTGTTGGAGAGGTGGGGCAGATACATGAACCAATGCCTTGAGATCCAGATCTTGAGAAGGGAAGTCTTGAGTTCAAATGTCACCTCAGATATTTTCTAGTTCTGTGGTCCTGGGCAAATCACTTTACCCCCATTGCCTACCCTTTACCACTCTTCTGCCTTGGAATCAATACACAGTGTTGATTCTAAGATGGAATATAAAGGTTTGAAAAATAGTAATATACTGTATTGAAATAAAATATTAATTTTAGTAGAACTTAAATGTTAAAAAATATTCCAACTTGGAAGCTCAATAGATTTATATAGATGTTTTCAACAAATGTACACGAATTATACAAAGTTTGATAGATATAAATATCTAAGTGTATATACATAAATCAAGTGAGAGAGTAGTACATCACTTAGCATAATCTATAAGAAGTAATATACAAATATTTTCATCATCATCATTATTCTATCCCCATATAGGAATTTTCTGCATATATATTATATGTATGCATATCATATAATATATATATATGCCTCATATGTGTATTGTGCACTTTTAAAGTGTTTCTGTAGATATGTATGTGTGCATTTTGACAACTTGATATAAGAATCATACCATTCATGAAGGGTCTTACTTCCCACAGACAAGCCACAAGATCCATCCACAACCTTCTTTTTCCATGGGACTGGATCACATCCTCTCACAAGTTCTCTAGAATGTGTCTGCTCAGTACCTTTGGCATCTTCCTCTATATCTGAGCTCTAAATGATGAGATAGTTAGACTTCATTCATCATGACCAGAGTTCTTCATGGATATGGTGGAGATATCCACATCTCTAAAAACAGCCTTCACTTCTTACCTCTGGTGATCTGTTCATCAGTCATGCATTTCAAACCATTTGACTATTCAATAAATTATATCAGGTTTTCTAAAAATTAAAATATAAAGAAATTCATATTGTACCAGTTCTATCTCTGAGAAAATCCAGTATTATTCCCCTATGTAGGTAAAATCTAATTATTATTTTATGGAAAGTCATAAAATCATTATAATCATAGTTATGATTACATAGTGAATTAAGGTTTAATAACCAATTTTCACATACTTCTTATTTTATCAGACCCAAGAGATGGGTGTTACAGATTTTGTTCTTGCTCCCTTATAGAGAATTTAAGTGGTTTGTCTATAATGATGATTTAGTGAGTATCAAAGGTAGGAATGAAATCCATACCCCTACCCTCTCTCTAAGGAAAGCCTCTTTTTCTTTAAAAATAGTCTTTCAGTCTTAGAATCAATACTATATCTATCCAGGAACTCGATCTCTATCCATGAACCACCTAGCTGCATTCCCCTCCCCTCCTCCTTGATCATGTTACCTTTAATTATTACCTTTATTATCTTTACATTTCTAAATTAAGTTTTGCAGTTAAGGAATAATGAACTTTAAGTTTAAATTCCATAAAATATTTAGGTGATTACATTAAAATTAAAAATAATTCTAATTAAGGACATGTAAGAGGTACATGACAAAATTTCAGCAAAATTAATAATAAATCTATTACCTTATAAAGATGAACATCTAAATACATCAATGTAACAATGAATTATAAATAAACATAGATAGTAAACATAGATGATTCTCACATGCCTTTTTGAATTAGAAAAATCTGAAGAAGAGAGTTTTTAATGATTAGCAAAGAATATTATTAAATCTGCCTTGGACATAACTTTGATTATTAATTAATATGAATATTAAGAAACACAAATTTGTACTATCTTATGAAACCTTATAATAGGTTTGCAACCCATCAGATTGGCTAAAATGACAAAAAGGCAAAATAATATGTGTTGGAAGGGAAAAATTAGGACATAAATACACCACTGATGGAGCTCTGAACAGTTCCAAACACTTTGGAGAACAATTTGGAATTATACTCAGAGAGTTATAAAAATGGATTTACCCTTATTGCTAAATTTATTTCCCCAAGAGATCAGAGAACATAGAAAATAACCTATGTATTCCAAAATGTTTTAAGCAGCTCTTTTTGTGGTCACAAAGTACTGGAGATTAAGGATATGTTCATCAGTTGGGGAATGGCTGACAAAATGAGATATAGGATTGTGATGGAATACTACTATGCCATTAGAAATGATGAATGAGCACTTGGAAAGAACTATATGGAATAATGCACAGCAAAATGTGTAGAAACAAGAGAGTAGCATGCATAGTTACAGAGTAATTCTTGAAAAATAAATTGTGAATGTAAGAAATAAAAGAATAATCTTTACAATAATAAAAGTCTTGTATCAACTAACTACAGGGAATTCCAGAGGTGAAATGAAGACTTTCCTCCTAAATAGAGAGTTCAGATTTGTCACTGCAATTTTTGGGGTTAATGCCCTCTAGAGACAAGTAGATTGGAAAGTATAAAAAAAAAAGTATCCATAAAACCAATCAGACCTCCCTGAATCTAGTCATCATGTCAAGTTCAACTACAGCAAAACCAAAGACTAACTAAGGGTGTCAGTGTTTCATCTTCCATTTGTCTTTTCCCAAGTCAACCTTAAATATGTTGAACATTTGTGAGTTCTTTCCTTTATCACCCCTAATTCTTCTTCAGAACAAAATAGCAAGACCAAAGTGCTAGCTGAGACTTATATTTTGATGAGATGTTCCATGCTGCTTGAAATGTTAACATGGACAAGGGAGGAAATCCTGAGAAAAAAATATTACATCCAACTGATCAACCTATGATATAACAAATAGACATGTGTCAAATTGGCTTTGAGCAAAGGAAAATACTTTTATTCAGAAGGTATTTTTCTGATTATTGAAAATATCCTAATACAATCTTTGAATGCCACACAATTAGAATATTTCTCATTTGGTTCATGGGTCACTGTATTCTTGACTTATCATCATAAACTAGAGGCTATCTCTAATAGTTCTTAAGCTGAGATACATGAAAATGGATCTGTGTGTATGAAAATATGTTTATAACTATAGAGAGATAAATAGACACTAGCTATGAATGGACAGAGACACATGATCCTTTTCTATCCTACATATTTCATTTACTTACATGGTAAGTGCTAGTTTTCCATCACTATTTTCCCTATTTCACAGTTATATAAGCAATTTATAGTGTGCCAAAATCTTTCCTTATGTCTTTAAAAGGAAGAATAATTATATTCATTCAAATATCTTCACTGTCCTTCATGAAATCTGCATTTTTGTATCTAAATACTTCATATAAATTTAAACATATACATATAAATTAATGCTAAGGTGATGATTACTGATACTATCAAGTGGAACTTCAAACTAGTATGAGTCAATGTGTACTCATAAATCTATATTGAAGTGTTTGATCAAAATATATCGACTCAAATATGGAAACAGATCTTGTTCAATGACACATGTAAAATCCAGTAGAATTGCTCATTGGCTATGGGAAAGGGTTGGAGGAGGGGAGGGAAAGAACAGGATTCATGTAACCATGGAAAATATTCTAAATTAATTAATTAAATGAATAAACTTAAAAATATATTGACTCAATGCAGTAATTCTATTTGTAGGATAGCAATAATTCAGTGGATATATGGAGTCGGGAGTTCCTTGTGTTTGAATCTGGTATCATTAAATATCTTTATTGCTCACTTCAATGACTAGAAAGATCATCATGTAATTTGCAACCCGGGAAATAAGTGCTGCTTATATTATCACTGACTTAACAGAGATAATTAAATAATACAGTGGATAGATTACTAGAGTTGGAGTCAGGAAAAAATGAGTTCAAATCCTGAGTCCAATATTTAGAGTAAAGTCATACTAATCAAGTAATTTAACCTCTGTGGTCCTCAGTTTTGCTTTCTGTAAAATAAAGGAATTGATAGCCTAGTCTTTCCATTTTACAGACGATGAAACTGAGGTTAAGTAATTTGTCCATGAACAGATATTTCAGATGCTATGATGGCAAGATTAGATTTCATGTTATCTTGACATTGAAATCATCATTCTCTTCACTTTGCCACTTATCAGTTTTGAAGGACACGAAGGTCAATATGTGTTCCCAGAGCCATATAGTCAATAAGAAACTAAACAAAGATGTTAGCTATTGTTTCCATGACTCTATCTACTGTTCTCTTCAGTAATCCTTGCTAGCTCTCATGCTTACTCATTCTATGACCGTGGGCAAGTCATTCAATTTCTATAAAAAGGAGATAATAATACCAGCCATGCTTAACATAAATGGTTATTGCAAAAATAAAATAAAATAATGTAAGTCAAGTGGTTTGGAATCTTAAAGTGCTATATAAATGTCAGCTCTAATTTATCTAGTCAGAGTAATATAATATACATTGAAATATAAAAGTTGTCTTAACTAGACACTATTCATTGAACCCCAAAATCCATATTGTTAGCAATAGTTATCCAAACCCTGCCACACCTGAGGCCATGGCAGGATCAAAGCTTTCAACCTGGAAGAGCCATCATAGATTCTACAGTTCTAACTTTTTTTTTTTTACACTCAAGTGAACACAAACCATGAGTGACAAAAAGATACATCTATTGAAAGAGTCAGAAAAAATTGGGTGTGAAGGCTGGGAGTATCTGGTGCCTGGGTGTATTATTCAATGGCTTTGAAATAAAGTGAGGCAGTATGAGGCAGTTCCTACATAGGGGGAATACTATTTTAGTATGAATTTAATAAAAGATCATTCATTCATCATTCATCTGTGTCTATTTGTTCCTGACCTGTGGACAACATCAAAAACAAAATGTATGAATTTTTCTTTTTCTTTTCTTAAAAAAAAATAATCCCAAGTAATGAATATTGGAGGGCATGTGGCAAAGTCCAGACATTAATACACTGCTAATGGAGTTGTGAACTGATTCAGTCAATCTGTAGGGCAATTTGGAACTATGCCCAAAGGGTGATAAAAGACAGCCTGCCCTTTGATCCAGCCATAGCATTGCTGGGTCTGTACACCAAAGAGATAATAAGGAAAAAAGACTTGAACAAGAATTTTCATAGCTGCGCTCTTTGTGGTGGCAAAAAATTGTAAAACGAGGGGATGCCCTTCAATTGGGGAATGGATGAACAGATTGTGGTATATGTTGGTGATGGAATACTATTGTGCTAAAAGGAATAATAAAGTGGAGGAATTCCATGGAGACTGGAACAACCTCCAGGAAGTGATGCAGAGAGAGAGAAGCAGAACCAGGAGAACATTGTACACAGAGACTGATACACTGTGGTACAATTGAATGTAATGGACTTCTTCATTATTGACAATGCAGTGATCCAAACAACTTGGAGAAATCTATGAGTAAAACCACTATTCACATTCAGAGGAAAAACTGGGGGGGGGGGGGAGAAACACAGAAGAAAGACAACTGCTTGAATACATGGGTCAAGGGGAAATGATTGGGAATGTAGACTCTAAATGAACATTCTAGTGCAAACACCAACAACATGGAAATAGGTTCTGATCAAGGACACAAGTAATACCCAATGAAGGGAAGGGTGAGTGGAGGGGAGAGAGGGAAATAATGTGATTATTTTAACCAAGGAATAATGTTCTAAATTGACTAAATAAATTAATAAAAAAAAATAATTCCATCCACATCCAGAGAAAGAACTGTGGGAGTAGAAATGTAGAAGAAAAACAGGATCAATCCCATGGTTCAATGAGGATATGATTGGGGTTTTGGTGTTACAAGGTCACTCTATTACAAACATGAATAATATGCAAATGGGTTTTTAAAAATGATACATGCATCATTGGAATTGCTTGTCAGCACCAGGAGGGTGTAGGGAAAGGGGGTGGGGGATGATCATGAATCATGTAACCATGGGAAAATATTCTAAATAAATAAATAAATTAGAAAACATGAATAAAAACATAAAAAATATAGTCTCTCACTAGATCCAACGTCTCTGCATTTATTTGTTTTATTGTCTTCCTTTCTCGGATAACTGCTCTCTTCTTTTTCTCCTGCTTCTACTTTTTCTTCGCTCTCTTATTCTCTCTCTGTTTCTCCCTCTATCTCTCTGCCTGCCTGCCTGCCTGCCTGTCTATCTGTCTGTCTGTCTGTCTGATTAAAAGAATTTATTTACATGTATCTTAATCCCTCCCTCCCTTTCCTGCATCATGGAAGCCATCATCTAGGTGACAAATGTGTGTGTGTGTGTATATATATATATATATATATATATATATATATATATATATATATATATATATATATATATATATATATATATATATAAATTATGTGTTCCATGTTTATGGGGTGTATGGGGTGCTCAGGGAGGGGTGGTATCTCTGGTATGGAGGGCCTGTCGTGCCCTCCTAGGGCAGCTCTCCAGCCTCTGACCCCCACCTGACACCCAGCTCTCACTTGTGGCTCCCAGTAGCTGCTAGCATGCGGCAGCGGCCACACCCCAGGCAACGGCTTCGACAGGCCGGCTAAACCTTGTGAGGGTAGCCATCGGGTCGTCAACCCCTGGTGAACCAGGGCTTTGCTCACCCAGCATGTGAAGACTGCTTCGGCAGAACAGGCGGAAGAAACCAACAAGAAGGTTCAATGGCTGAGAGGGCGACGCAGCAAAGCACTGTGGAGTGCTTAGAGCGTGTTGGAGCACAAAGGACAACACAGCCATCCAATGCAGCTGAGGAAGTCTCCAGACGTAACAATCTTTCGTGCCACTGGACCCAGGCTTCCAACGCCGAGAGAGTGGGACTGTCTCTGTGCATTGGCTTCTCCACTTAAATCTCTTTCACACACAAGTATCTTTGTGCACACTCATCTATCCTGACCCCGTCCACCCTCTTCAAGACCTGCGGCGATGGGGGAGTGGCGATGCAACAGGTGGAGGTGACCACTGGCAGTTGTAGTCATGATCCTGCACGTAGGCGGCCCACGGACCAGTGGTCGCTCGGCCCTGGGGCAGCAGGGACATTCGGCAGCATCCTGGGCAACTGAGCAGCCCTCTCTAGGACAGCAATGCTCACCCTAATCAAGGGAGGGGACTAGAAAAGGTGTCCCAAACATTGCCTGTCCTATAAACACCCAGTCAGCACACCGTGGCTGGCAGGTCATTCCTTTAAGCAGTCGAAATCAAAAGAAACAAAATATAAAGAAACTCCTACTAGGAGCATGGAACATCAGGACATTACTTGATAGAGAGAATACCCCAAGACCTGAGAGAAGAACAGCTCTAATCGGTAAAGAACTGGCATGATATAACATCGATATCGCAGCCTTAAGCGAAACACGCTTACCAGAAGGGGGATCACTCAGCGAACCCACCACTGGATACACCTTCTTCTGGAAAGGTAGAGCATCAAATGAAGACAGAATCCATGGTGTTGGCCTGGCCATCAAGACCAGTTTGCTCAAACAGCTGCCAGACTTGCCTGTGGGCATCAGTGAGAGGCTCATGAAGATCCGTTTGCCTCTCAGCAAAGACCGGTATGCCACAATCAGCAGCACATATGTCCCAACACTGACCAGCACAGAGGAGACCATCGAGCAGTTCTACTCTGACCTGAGTGCCGTCCTGCACTCAGTGCCCACCAATGACAAGCTGATACTACTGGGAGACTTCAATGCCCACATTGGCCAGGACCATGAAAGATGGAAATGAGTGCTCGGCAAACATGGCGTGGGCAAAATGAATAACAATGGCCTACTGATACTCAGCAAATGCTCAGAGTTCGAACTCACCATCACGAACACTGTGTTCAGAATGGTGAACAAATATAAAACAACGTGGATGCACCCATGATCAAAACAGTGGCATCTCATTGACTACATCATTGTACGCCGGCGAGACATCCAGGATGTAAAGATCACCAGAGCCATGAGAGGAGCTGAATGCTGGACAGACCACCAATTGGTTAGAGCGACTCTTCAAATGCAAATTGCGCCTCCACATCCAAAGGAGCCCAGACAGTTTGCGCATTTTACAATGTGAGTCCTCTTAGAGAGCCATCTTATTTGCAAACATTCCAGTCCTGCCTGGACAACAAGCTGCCTGCCAAGGGACCACTCACTGGAAGCTCAACCGAGAAATGGAACCAGTTCAGAGACACAGTGAAGGAAACATCAAAGGTAGTCCTAGGCCCAAAACAATGCAACCACCAGGACTGGTTCGAAGAGAACAACACTGCTATTGAAGACCTATTGAGCAAGAAAAACAAAGCCTTTATGGAGTGGCAAAATAACCCAAACTCTGCTCCTAAAAAGGACAGATTCAAGACTCTCCAAGCTATGGCGCAGCATGTGATCAGGAAGATGCAAGACCGATGGTGGGGAAAAAATGCAGAAGAAATCCAGCGGTTTGCTGATACGAAAAACTACAAACAATTTTTCAGTGCCCTCAAGACTGTCTATGGGCCATCAAAACCCACCACCACTCCCTTGCTATCCTCTGATGGTGACACTCTCATAAAAGATAAAAAAGGCATCAGCAACAGATGGAAAGAACACTTCAGTCAGCTTCTCAACTGACCCTCTTCAGTCGACCAAAGCGCCCTTGACCAGATCCCCACAAACCACTCCATTGAACAACTTGATGTCCCTCCTTCAATAGAGGAAGTCCAAAAAGCCATTCAACAAATGAGTACAGGCAAGGCACCTGGTAAAGATGGGATCCCAACCAAGGTGTACAAGGCCTTAAAAGGAAAGGCTCTCCAGGCATTCCACATAGTGCTGACCAGCATATGGGAAGAGGAAGACATGACCCCAGAACTCAGAGATGCCTCCGTCATAGCCCTATACAAGAACAAAGGCTCACGAGCAGCCTGTGACAACTACAGAGGCATCTTACTACCCTCCACTGCTGGAAAGATCCTCACCTGTGTTATACTCAACAGACTCCTGTCACCTGTTTCAGAGCAGAACCTGTTTGAATCACAATGTGGCTTCCGAACAGATCGCAGCATCATTGACATGGTCTTCACGGTGAGACAAATATAGG
Source organism: Monodelphis domestica (assembly GCF_027887165.1). Classification (NCBI taxonomy): domain Eukaryota; kingdom Metazoa; phylum Chordata; class Mammalia; order Didelphimorphia; family Didelphidae; genus Monodelphis; species Monodelphis domestica. Next base: position 27,598,674 of record NC_077234.1, on the reverse strand, counting down.
AAAAATGCCTTGAGCAGAACCTGAGTCTCTACATTGTCTTCATAGACCTGATGAAGGCGTTCGACACAGTGAACAGGGACGCATTGTGGGTGATCCTCAGCAAGCTCGGTTGCCCAGCAAAATTCGTCAAACTGATCCAGCTCTTTCATGTTGACATGACAGGGGAAGTCCTATCTGTTGGAGAGACTTCCGATCGCTTCAATATCTCCAATGGTGTGAAACAAGGCTGTGTCCTCACTCCAGTACTATTCAACCTATTTTTCACCCAAGTATTATGACATGCTGTGATAGATCTAGACCTGGGTGTCTACATCAAATACCGGCTGGATGGCTCACTATTCGACCTTCACCACCTGACTGCAAAAACAAAGACAACAGAGAGACTCATCCTGGAAGCTCTCTTTGCAGATGACTGTGCTCTCATGGCCCACCAAGAAAATCTCCAAACCATTGTGGACAGGTTCTCCACTGCAACAAAACTGTTTGGCCTGACTATCAGCCTCAGCAAAACAGAGGTGCTGTTCCAACCCGCACCAGGGAGGCCAACGAACCAGCTGAGCATCACAATCAACAGCACGCAGCTTTCTAACATCAACACTTTCAAGTACCTGGGCAGCACCATCGCCAACGACGGGTCCCTAGACCACGAGATCAATGCCAGGATCCAAAAGGCCAGCCAGGCACTCGGGCGGCTGCGCTGCAAAGTCCTCCAACACAGCAGTGTAAGCACTGCAATGAAGCTCAAAGTGTACAACGCAGTGGTCCTCAGCTCACTCCTGTACGGTGTGAGACATGGACACTGTACCGGAAGCACATGAAACAGCTGGAGCAATTCCACCAACGCTCCCTCCGGTCAGTCATGAGGATCCGATGGCAGGACCGAATCACCAACCAGGAAGTCCTCGACAGAGCCAACTCCACCAGCATCGAAGTCATGGTCCTCAAGACCCAGCTACGATGGTCTGGACACTTCATCCGCATGGACCCACAGCGAATACCAAGACAGGTATTCTATGGTGAACTGTCAGCTGGACTCAGGAAACAAGGCCGACCAAAGAAAAGATTCAAGGATCAGCTAAAGTCCAACTTGAAGTGGGCTGGCAGGACACCAAAGCAACTAGAACTCGTTGCCTCTGACAGAAGCAGCTGGCGAACCCACATTCACTATGCCGCCACCACCTTTGAAGATGAGCGACGTCGACGTCTTGCTGCTGCGTGTGAATGCCGACACCAGGACACAACTGCACCTCCTGTAACAACTGGTGTCCCATGCCCCATGTGCCACAAACTGTGCGCCTCAGCCTTTGGACTCCAAAGCCACATGAGGGTACACCGTAGATGAAACTGCACAAAGACAATTGTCATTCTCAATCAACGAGAGACTACTATATATATATATATATATATATATATATATATATATATATATATATATATATATATATATATATATATATATATATATGTTCCATGTTTAAATTTTTCAGTTCATTCTCTGGAGGTTATATTCACAATTTATTCTTCAAGTAGTAAATCTGTAGCTGTGTGATGTTCTCTAGATTCTACTCATTTCACTGTTCATTATCCCATGCAGTAGGAGTTCATCAAAAGTACATAATATAATTCATTTAGTCATTTCTAAATTCTCCTCAATTTTCAATTCTTTGTCGCCACAAAGAAAGCTGCTATTTTGGAACATATACATTCTTTTTTTTTTTTTTAACCTAACCTCCTTGGGAAACAGACCCAGGAAAGCTATTGCTAATGTAAGCATACACACAGTTTTACAACTATGAATGTCATTCCAAATTATTCTCCTAGATTGTTGGATCAATTCACAGTTCCACCAACAGTATATTATAGTTTTAATTTTGACATATCCCCTCCCACATTTGTTATTCTGCCCTTTTGTCATTTTAAACAATCTGATGGGGGTGAGATGAAATCTCAGAAATGTTTTGGTTTGCATTCCTCTATCAGTAGAGATTTAGAGCATACTTCTTCCATAAAATTATATATATGATTTTGATTTCTTAATTTGTAAATTGTTTCTTCATATCTTCTGTTTTTATCACTTGGGAGTTAGTGCTTATTCTCATGAATTTGCTGAAATTTTCCATGTATTTTAGATATGAAGCTCCAATTTGAAATCCTGCCTCTAAAATACCATGCTCCCCAATTTTCTGTTTTCCTTCTAATCTTGGAAACATTTGTCTGAAAAATTTCAATTTAATACACTAAAAAACTGACCCATTTTAATCTCATGATACTTTCCATTTCTTATTTATTCATAAATTTATTTCCTATTCATACATATGATAAATTCTATCTTTTAAAATTTACTTACATCCCTTTGTATGTCTAGATCATGTATCCATTTTGATCTTAATAAATGGTATAAAATATTGGTCTATACCAACTTTTTACCCAGCTATATTGCAGTTGTCCCAACAATTTTTACCAAATAATGATTTCTTATCCCCCAAACTTTTTTTCTATACTCATGTGGAAATCATGTTTACTATAATCTTTTACTATGGTTTGTTGTCTTTACTGTTCCACTCATCTACCTTTCTATTTATTAGTCAGTATCAGGTTTTTCTTAAAATAATTACTGCTTTACAATACAATGTAAAATCTAGTACTGCTAAATCTTCTTTTATTTTTATTAATTATTTTGATTATTTTTCCAAAATATTTTTTTCTTGGTAATTTAACCTGGATGGAATAGTTAGGATTATCATTTTAATTATACTGCCTCTGCCTGTCTATGAACACTGAGCATTTCTCCAATTATTTAGATTTCACTTCATATAAAAAGTGCTTTATAATTATATCCATGGCATACTATTTAAGTAATTAGCAGAGTGCCTGGCACATAAGTGCTTAGTATCATCGTTGTCATCATCATCTTCTCTTTGTTCTTTTTTTTCTTCTTCTTGTTTGTATCTTTCCTGATATTGTTCTGTTGTTGCTGCTGTCATTTCAGAATTTTTAGTTATATCTGATTCTTCTTGACTCCATTTTGGGATATTTTTGACGAAGGTGCTATTATTGTTTACCATTTCTTTCTCCAGCTCATCTTTCAGATGGGAAGCTAAAGAAAACAGCATTAAGTGACTTGCCCAGAGTTACCCAAATATGAAGTTTCTGAGAAGAGATTTAAACTCATGAAATGTGTGTTACTGATTCCAAGCCCAGTGTTCTATCCACTGTCCCATTTTGATGCCCTATATCATCATCATCATCATCATCATTCTATTTACCATATACAGAATCGAGGAGTACTTCCTTGTATAAACACAAAATTTCATCACTGAAAATATCTATTTGAAAATTCAATTAAACTTATGTTGTTGTTTAATTGTTCAATTGGGTTCAACTCCATGTGACTCCATGTATTTTCCATGGAATTTCCTTATCAAAAATACTGGAATAGTTTGCCATTTCCTTCTCCAGCATGTACCCATTTCACAGATGACGAAATGATGCAAATAGTATTTAAATTACTTGTCCAGTTTTACACAGTTGCTGTTTGATATTGAATTTAAACTTGGTCTTCCTAACACTAGGCACAGTCCTCTATTCACTTCATCACTTGGCTGCCTTCAGTTCAACTCCTAACCTCCTTTTATAATATAATCTACAGGTTTTTAATACCCTTTTTGCCTGATATCAGGGTAGTACATTTCATTTACTATCCAATTGTCTAACTTTTTGAAATGTTGTGGATATTTTTTTTAAAACAAAGATTGTGCTGCTGACTGTATTCTTAAATTTTCAATAGCATTTTCCCCTTAATTTCATTGCAGTTGCACACTATAGTATCAATGTTTATGTCTATACATAGTCAGTTTTCTCCTTACCATATCTTCTTAAACATTTTAATCAGATGGGAAGGAGGGGGAAAATACAAACAAACAAAAAACATTCTTCCCTGACTGTGAAATCATGTACTCTAATCTTGGGCCAGAAATGCATTATCTTTATATTTTTAAATTATGGTCCAGAAGTCACCATTCTATTCTCAAACACCTTTATAGCCCACTGTTTACTTCCCAACTCCCAATTTTTCTCTCATCAAGTATAGCCCGGGGTAATTATGACAGTGTCTGATCATCTACATTTGTCCTTTAGAATTCTAAGAATATATTTGAAGGATTAATTTTGACTTTCTTTAATTTGAATCATCTCAATCAACATTTCTGGGCATGATCAACTACTAGCAGTCAGAAACCAAAATTCTAATCACACGTAATGACTTCATATTGATTTTTTGACAAAGGGATATTACTTCAAAGTAATTAATAAAACTTCAAAATTAGTAAGATCAAGGGGCAAGCATTTCACCACACACCCCACTTGTGTTTGGGGTGAGGAGGGAAAGTAGGATTCCATATACCAACATCCCACCAGGTTTATATCCAAATGAGGCATTGGTGCTAGATAAATTTTCCTCTCATCTACTGTTATATTGGGATAAGAAGTTCATTCTTCTCTTTTATTGGAATTAAATTTGGATTAACTACAAAACTAGTCATGGAATCAACTCTCCATCTCCCACAAATAGAAGATTCAGGATTTTACTCTCCTGAATTTTTTTGAAGTCACAAGGTAATTTTCCAACTTTCTTCACCAAAATCAGAGAGTATACCTTGAGGTAATCAAGAAAGGGAGCTCTTTTTTTCATAAGGCCATTTGGACAGGAAAAGGATCTGAGGCTGAGTCACTTGTCATATAGTCTAAATTCTTGCCAACTAACAGAAACAAGTCAGTAGAAGAGAAGCCAAAAAAAATGGGTAAAATGTTGATTAAAGTCTTTGGAATTTAACCTTTCCCCAACTCACTTCTATTTTACAGATTTTCAGATGAAAACAACTGTGAAGTTTATTCACTATTTAGCTACAGAGTCCACTGGAGGTTTGAATTCTCTCCAAGGAATTTTTCCTCCTTGATTTTCCTAGAAGTAGTCTCTCCAATCTCTTTCAAGTGGAGAATTAAATCAGCCATACATTGACTATACTATTAAGGACTGGGCTCATTGACCAGTCCCCTATTCTGTCATCTACATTTTTAATGGGAAACAGTGAGGAAAAACAAGATGCATCCATATTGACTATAGTTTTGGGTTTTTTTGCCCAGGCCTTCATAATCTTTAGTGATATTTTTAGGTTAAATCTTATGTCTCTATAAATGAAAAGAAGTTTATAGTAGTCATCAATATCCACATGTTTAATAATCTCATTTGCTTTTGTGTATGTTTCTTTATGAATAACTAAATCTCTAGCCAATCAACAAACCTTACAACAGTAAACATTCTAAAAGGTTAAGCTTTGCTGAAAATGTTTTGTTCTTAGGCAATCTCTGTATAATGCCCTTCTTTGAGAAATATTTTGTTGAACTCCAAATTTTCATTCCCATAATCATAACCATGCCTCAAAAGGAAAATAAAATTCCCAAATAATGATATTCAATGAAAACATATTCAATGAATACATGAGGAATAAAGAGATTAAACAATAAGTTCATATGTGGCTCATAAATGCTCTGTAAAACACTATAAAAACTCTCATATGGCAAGAATCAAGGTTAGTTTAATAACTGCAACAAAGCAGAACAAGCAAATGGATGTAGAAGACTGGTCAAGCACTTCATATGCCTTAGAGCAGACAAAGTAAATAAAAACAAAGAGGGAGTTTCAGCTGACATTGTTCAATGGGTATTCTTCATTGGAACCATTTAAGCTGTTACAGATGGGCAAATAACTGCACATATTTGCCAAGCACATTCTTCAGTCTGTGATTTCCCAAAGTGAGGATTTAGTGTAATTCAGTCACCTATATTTGAAACGGATGATCTGTTGAAATACATTTTGAAATAATTCTTTAAAAATTAAGATAAAGTTGATAGGTCCTACTCTTTGTGAAGTCTCTAAGTCCCTCAAAAATTGCTCATAAAAGTACCTAAAACTCCTGTTTTAATATTTGAAATACATGAGAATAAAAGAATGAAAATCAATCATATTTTAATGAATTTAAAATTATCTTATCAGGTCATGGTCACAGATGGGTACACAATTGAATGGGGTTGAGAAAAATGTGCCAAGAATTCACAAAGACCAGGATTACATTAAGGGACTTAGGGATTTTATATTCTAGGAAAGAGGAGAGTGGGAACATTTAATAAATAAGGAACTTTGGGTCTATGTGAAGGGTGGGGAAAGAATCTCAATTTGTTTCAGAATGAATGACTGATAAAAATTCTAAAGCTATTTTTGGAGACAATTAAAAATATTATAATTTGTCTCAAATATATCTCCTCTAAATTCCTACTGTGATATTTCAACAGTATGTAGGTGAGCATATTTTCTTGACAGTAATGCTATAAAAAGAATTCAAGCTTCGGGAGGTGCTACCAAACTGGATACATTTTGATTGTTGAACCAGAGAAGAATAACAAAAGTGTTCAAAAGTTATTACCTGAAGACTGGCCAAGAGTTTATTAATTTTCTTTTAACAATAGCAATTGATAAAGATCATATGACGGCAGGAGTGGATATGAATAGTATCTATCAAAAGATGTACTTAGATTTTTATCTCTGATCTCTCTAGTATGGTTCCTTTCTCTGACAGTGAAAAACACCCCCATTGAACTTGCAGGGTGACTCTTGTCTAGTCCTCACATAAATCTTCCTTTTCTGTAGCATATCCACACAACATGCTGAATACTCAAATCTACATGTACTGTTGTTACTTAGAAGATGTGGAATACAGGAGCTGTCACCTACTACTCTTCCTACATGATTAGCTCACTCTTTTCCCCTATCTCCACGTCTTGTTGAACTGTTTTACCCCTCTTCTCATCAAATTCAAAAAATCATGAACTCAAAGATGAAGACATAGAAATAAAGTCAGAGAACTTCTAGTCCAGTCCTCCTTCCTCATTTATAGATATGTTCAAAGTCTAGAGAAATTGTGTCTTACTAAATAGTGCACAAGGCATAAGTGACAATCCAGGTGTCCCGAGTCCAAAATCAGTTCTTTTTCCACTGTACCTTACTAATGATATAGGTACTATATTAGAGCCTGCTCAAGTAACCTGTAACAGCCCATTTGTTTCTCCATTGTCCTAATCGTGAATTTCAAATTGACTTCAATGGAAATAAATAAATGAATTTTGTGAAATAGCTGAACTTTTGTTTCAGATAGAAAACAATAGATCATATCTCTTCTAGCATTCTAAGTGATGAAAATTATTTTATGTGTGTAGCTCCTTTTTTTTTTCTAACCACTGATGTTATCACTCAAAACTCAGAGATGATGAAAATGACAATAGATTTAAGTGACTTGTCCAAGGTCGCACAGCTAGTAAAATGAGAGTCAACTCTCCCTCTCCCTGTATGGTTCCTTGGGCTGCCAAAGGAGGAGCAGGTTTGTTTAAATGGCCCAGATCAGAAACATAATAGGTCAAAATTCCCATCTTCATTAGGAATTGGATGAGTTCTATGAGAATTCACTGTACTTCTAGACTTAACGAGACACTCATTCTCAAAATAATAATGATAGTAATAACTATTACTGCTAATATTGTTCCTTTCTCTGGATAAAGAAAACTGAAACTCAGAGAAATTGATTAACTTGAATATGAAATGGTTCTAAAGTTTCAGATAGACAACTCAGTCGAGGCACGCTAACTTCAAAAGCAGTATTCTTTGAAGTATTAAATTGGAATTCAAATATTAATGATTGTAGGAGGATAAATTAATCCTAGATAATTTATGTAACTTTTCACAATATGCTCATTTTCTGTTTGCAGGACGATCATATTAACAGAGTCACTGACCTAATAATGAAATGAAGTCCATGATGTTGACACATTCTTGAAAACCATTTGCCCCCCTTTATTTGGTCTTCTTGTTCATCAAGTTTCCTTCAATGAGCAAGTAATCAATATCAAGATACATATATCATCATGTCATATGACCTCATGTGCATATGTTTATTAATCATTTATTATAATACTTAACTAATTTTAATTAACTATAGATTATCTACACTCTCTTCATTTTCATGGTGTGGTAATTTAAAAGCAGTGAAAGGAAACTGAGATAGTTTGCTGAGCAAGATCAACTAGTTAACAGTTATGTGGATAAATGTTAGCAAAGTAAGTACTCAGTAAGTGCTACAAACCACCATGAAAAAAGAAGGACCATCTTTGTTGACCTGCATTAAAGGAGAGAATCTGGGTAGTTGAAGAATATCAGGTTTGGCTACATTTTGGGAAAGTCAGTTGGTACCAGATTTGGATGACCACGCCCCTCTCTGACAATTAAAGACAATTAAAGATTATTAATCATTTTATGGGATTTATCTGCCTCTTGACCACTCAAGTCATAGCCATCCTGTTAGTCATCCACTGGTGGTATATCGAACAACCACTAATTGTGAAAGGATAGGCAAGGACTTGCCTTTTTGGAGGTTTGAATCAGGCTACACAGGTTCATCTTTATGGACAGCAAATAAATATCCCAAGTTAAAATGGTTGAATTGTATAGAAAATAAAGAGATGCCCCAGGAGCTAATTACAAACCTGATAAAATTATTTCCTTTCAAGCACATCTTTTAATACCATTCAGACTAGGACAGAGTATGATTTTTGAGCTCAACTGAGAAAAAGTGCTTGAAAAATGGGGAATAGGGACAGCTAAAGAATAGACTCAATTATTAAATAATAAGGAATAATTTTAACTATTTTGATGACTCCAAATTTGATGTTGTATTCTTTTTTTCTCTCCTAGATTATCTTATGGTATACCAGAAGGAACATTGTATTTGAAATCCAGAATTTGAGTTGAGCTTTACTTCATGTGGAAAATAGGAAAAATAAAGGTCATTGTGCAAAACTCAAGGGGTTTTGAGGTACCAAAATGAAGCATTTTATAAATGATAAAGCATTATAAAATGTACATCCTTATTACTAGTATATTCAAATTATTTGCATTTTCTATGCCCTTGTTTTTGAAGCTACAAGATTTGAATTACTTTTAAAAAGAATAAGTAGTTTAATTTCAAATTCCTTACAAAATAAGGGTAAGATAAGAAAGGCAAGTAGATATTTGATATTGTCAAAGATTTGGGTCTTGTTTGTGGCTGGTTATTAATTGGTATAATTCTCGAAATTCTAAAATATCTGATTATGGGTGTCATATGGTTTCCTATAGAGACAGTGTTCAAGCTCAAATGCCCTACTTACACATGCATTTATTTTTGGATTTCAGAAAAGAATATTTTACATTTTGTATTCATCATTTCATTAGAACTCAAATATATCCCTTTGAGATTCACCAGGATCAGGTTTGAATAAAATTTGCTAAAATCCATTTGGATCAAGTCAAGTACTTTGAAGATACTTTGAAACAAGTTACAGGATTTTGAATCCAAATGAGAGGTTTGTGGCATCTGGAGAATAACCCTAGTTTGGCAATCTGGAGACATGGGTTCTTATTTTTTTATTTAATTTTATTTATTCAATTTAGAATATTATTCCTTAATTACAAGAATCACATTCTTTCCCTCCCTCCCCACCCCCTACCCCCATTACTGTAGCCAACATGCAATTCCACGGAATTTTACAAGTGTCCTTGATCAGAATCTATTTCCACTTTGTTGATGTTTGCACTAGGATGATCACATACAGTCTATATCATCAAGCATACCCCGTTCAACTCATGTGATCAAGCAATTGTTTTACTTCAGTGTTTCCGCTGCCATAGTTTTCCCTATGGATGTGGATAGTGTTCTCATAAGTCCCTCTGAGATGTTCAGGATCACTGCATTGCCACTAATGGAGAAGTCCATTACATTTGATTGTACCACAGTGTATCAATCTCTGTGTATAATGTTCTCCTGGTTCTGCTCCTCTCACTCTGCATCAATTCCTGGAGGTCATTCTAGTCCTCATGGAATTCCTCCAGTTTATTTGTCCTTTGAGCACAATAGTATTATATCACCAACAGATACCACAATTTATTCAGCCATTCCCCAACTGAAGAACATCCGCACATTTTCCAATTTTTTGCACCACAAAGAATGCAGCTATGAATATTCTTATACAGGTCTTTTTCTTATTATCTCTTTGGGGTATAAACCCAGTAGTTCTTTGGCTGGATTTAAAGGCAGGCAGTCTGCTAGCACCCTTTGGACATAATTCCAAATTGCCCTCCAGAATGGTTGGATCAATTCACAACTCCACCAGCAGTGCAATAATATCCCAACTTTGCAACATCCCCTCCAACATTCATTACTTTCCTTTGCTGTCATGTTAGCCAATCTGCTAGGTGTGAGGTGATATCTTAGAGTTGTTTTGATTGGCATTTCTCTGGTTATAAGAGATTTAGAACACATTTTCATGTGCTTATTAATAGTTTTGATTTCTTTATCTGAAAATTGTCTATTCATGTCCCTTGCTCATTTATCAATTGGAGAATGGCTTGGTTTTTTGTACAATTGATTTAGCTCTTTATAAATTTGAGTTATTAGACATTTGTCAGATGATTTTGCTTTAAAGATTGTTTCCCAATTTGTTGCTTCCTTTCTAATTTTGTTTGCATGGGTTTTGTTGGTACAAACCTTTTTAATTTAATATAATAAAAATTATTTATTTTACATTTTGTAATTTTTTCTAACTTTTGCTTGATCTTAAAATCTTTCCTATCCCAAAAATCTGATATGCATTCTATTCTGTGTTCACTTAATTTACTTATAGTTTCCTTCTTTATATTCAAGACATTCACCCATTCTGAGTTTATCTTTATGTAGGGTGTGAGATGTTGATCCAACTCCAATCTCTCCCATACTGTCTTGGAATTATTTTATTTTATTAAATGACCATACTTTCCTCTGTAAGAATATAGTCAATTTTGCTGGGTAGTTGATTCTTGGGTGTAGACCTAGTTCCTTTGCTTTTTGGAATATCATATTCCATGCCTTTTGGTCCTTCAATGTAAATGCATCCAGATCCCATGTTTTCCTCCCTGTAGTTCCATGGTATCTGAATTACTTCTTATTAGCACCTTGTAATATTTTTTCCTTGGTCTAGTAGTTCTTGAATTTCTCTATAACATTCCTGGGTGTTGTCAGTTCGGGATTAAGTACAGGAAGTAATCTGTGGATTCTTTCAATCTCCACTTTTTCCTCTTATTCTAGAATGTCAGGGCATGTTCTATGTTTTACCAATAATGCTTCAATCTCATGTGGGCACATTATTGTTAATGGACATCCCAATACTAAATCAACGGTTTTTGTTACTAGTAAGGCTGTAGCAGCTACTCCTCTAAGGCATGGTGGTGCTCCTGCTGCTACTGGGTCTAGCTGGGCTGAATAATAAGCAATTGGACGCTGAGAAGGCCCCAGAGTCTGAGTTAAAACGTCTGAGGCTACTCCTCTTCGCTCATGTACATACAAAGTAAATGGTTTGTTGTAATTTGGGATGCCTAGAGCAGGGGCAGATAAGATAGCCTTTTTTAGCTCTGATAGAGCTGACAGGTGTTCAGGATCTAATTTGAGGGGTTCAGGGACTACATCCCTTGTTAGTGCTATAAGAGGTTTAGTAATTTCCCCATAGCAAGGAATCCATTGTCTGCAAAACCCTGTTGCTCCCAGAATTGCTCTTAACTGTTTTTTAGTAGTAGGAGCACTCAATTTTTGAATATTCTCAATTCGCTTGGGAGAAATAGAGCGGGCACCAGCTGTCAGAATGAACCCCAAATATTCTACTTTGGGGAGACACCACTGAACTTTGTCCTTCGAGATCTTATGACCTCTTTTGTGCAATTCCAAAAGAAGGTGTTTGCTATCTTCTTGACATGTTTTTGCATCTGTTGAAGCCAAGAGTAGATCATCTACATATTTGATTAATGTTATATTGTCTGTGTCTTGGCTCAAAATTTGCTCAAATAAGCTCAGACTTTCGACATAACCCTGTGGCAGCCGACACCAGGTATATTGTGAGCCCTTCCAGGTGAAAGCAAAAATATGTCTGGAGTTTTCATGTATTGGTATGGAAAAGAAAGCTGAACACAAGTCTACTACTGTAAAGTATGTAGCTGTGCTAGGAATAGATGAAATAATAGTATGTATGTTAGAAACTACGGAGTGTCTCTTTATAACGTGATTATTTACTGCCCTTAGATCCTGTATAAATCTATAGATGTGCTTGCCATCGGGCCCTTTTTTTGGTTTTTTAATTGGCAGGATGGGTGTGTTGTATTCAGATTTGCAAGGGATTATTATTCCCTGTTCTATTAATGAGTTAATAACTGGTGTAATACCCTCAATTGCCTCCTTTGAGAGGGGATACTGAGGGATAGAAGGAGGTGGGCTAGATTTAGTTTTTATCTGCACAGGAACAGCAGATTTAAGTAAGCCTACATCAGAAGAAGATGTGGCCCAAAGAGACTCAGGTATATCTTTAGGTATTTCAAAAATGGAAGGCTCTTTTGCCTCCTGGTTTTCCGAGAGAAGTACAGGGAGTAATTTTAAAGATTCCTCTGGTACTTCTAATGATAATGAGCCATCTGGGGAGCAGGTTATTGTGGCTCTGAGTTTGCATAGAAGGTCCCTCCCCAGCAAATTTAAAGGGGAGTCAGGCATCAAAAGGAAGGAGTGTTGTACCTCTAGGGGTCCTACAGACACCATTCTAGGAGGAAGTCTTTTAACTCTTTGGGTTATTCCTGATACTCCCATTACATTCTCTGAGCCAATAGAATAACATTGTAAATCAGGTGTTCTCTTTAATACAGACCAGGAAGCTCCGGTGTCTAATAGACAATCATAATAGGTGTTACCCACTTTTAAGGTAACATGGGGTTCATTAGTATGGGGAGGGCAGTGGATACGGACAATGGGTAGTAGGACATCAGGGTCTGGGAAATCAAAGGTTGTATCCTCTGATTCCTGTGCCCCAGCCCCCCCCGGGCACCATCATTTTGTTTGGGATATTCCTTGGGCACCCCCCTGAAGGGCACCTCTCTGAGGGTCATTAGTACCTCGAGTAGTTTTTGGACGAGTGCCATTTCTCATATATTGTTGAGTATTATCATTAAAATTTTCTTCAATTTGAGCATTGTCATTAATTTCCCAATTCCTATTTCTATAATTCTGGTTTCTAAAGTTCTTATTTCTATATTCATTATAGTTATTATTTCTAAAACTATTATTAAACTGTGTATTCCTTCCAAACATCTTAAGAAAGGTTCTACATTCCATCATTTTGTGGCCCTTCTTCTCACAGAAGTGGCAAGTAATGGATTGATAATTGGATTTCTGGAGAGGGGCAATTGTCGTTGGTTCATTATCATGCCCACTTTCTAATTTAGTTATCCTATCTATTAAATATTTCATTTTTTTCTTCATTTCCTCCATGTCATCATTATTTTCTATCTCCTTTTCTTCATTTCCCTTTAAAACATATATAGCTGTTTTTCGCAATTCTTCAAGGTCCATATCTGACCATCTTGGGCATTGTGTTTTGAAATAATTTTTAATTGCTTTGCAAGAATTGTTTACCAAGATTCTTCTAACTTGTCTTATACTACTCTCTTTAGTTAAGTCCCAATCTAAGTATCTGTCCCCAAACTCGATAATTCTGTCCATAAATCTAGAGGGTGTTTCTTCGGCCTTTTGCTTAATTTTTTCCAGTTCCATCCACTTATCTGTATTGTCTGCACATTCTTTCATGGACGTGAGGATGGCCTCTCTACAACGGTATAGTTGTAGATAATCATCAGGATTGTTATAGTCCCATTCGGGATCCTGAGATGGCCAATGTGCTGCATTACGCCCCCTGGTTTTGTTGACATGAGCAATTATTTTATTTTTTTCACGTTCACTTAAAAAAGCCTGTAGTAAGCTCTCAACGTCCTTGTAAGACGGATTATACTGAAAAAATATGTCTCCCATCTTTTTTGTTACTAGAAAAGGATCTTGTTCATATGTGGGGATATTTCGTGTAAATTCATTTATTTCTTGGGGAGTAAATGGTATCCTATGTCTTAAAGTCACCACATCCCCATTTCGTCCTATTTCAGGTACTTCTCTTAGAGGAAACAGGCCTCTAGTTGAATTTTGCACCTGTGGGTCAGTTTGACAAGAACAGGTTTTTCTAGGAGGACAAGATTTCTCTTGCATTGGAATTTGGTTTTCTGTAGGAGAAGGAACATGAGAAGCTGGGATTGCAGGGGAAGGGTTTTGGGGATTAAATTCAGACAAGATTTGCACTGCACGAGAGAAGCAGTCTGTTAACTGGGCTATAGGGAGGGTGCTTTCCATCTCTATTTCAGGGAAGGAAATTTCCTCATTCAAAGGTTCAGAAACAGGTCTATTTCTGGTAGAGTGGTTGTTTTCCAATTGATCCTGTAAGAGACTTTTTAGATCTTCTAATTGGGCTTGCATTTTATCCTCAATTTTTTTTATTTTTTCATCTCTAAATATAGTATTGAGGATTACAAAAATGACAGTACCTATTAATATAAAAATTTGGAGGTATCCTTCATTCCTCAATGCCCCTACTTCAGCTGCCGTATAATTGTCAAAGAATATAGTAGTCATTTTTATATGTATATTTTGTAATTTCACAAAGCAAGTGGGGAGCAGGGCAAAGCAGCAAACTTTCCACAGGCTTTTTCTTTTTACAGTAGGTGGCTCTGAGTCTACAACCCTATACAGGCTAAGGGCCTATTGTATTGTAAATTCTCCTTCTTTACAAAGTGTATGTGGGTGGGTCCCAGCAATCTTCTTTGGCCCTCAGGCTAAAGCCGCTAGGACCATGTGCTATCTTCCTTGAGCAAAGCCCACTTAAATTTTTAAGACTAGAAAGGCCAGGAAACAGAAAAAAAAATGGGTTTTAAGTTAGCTCCCTAGCTGTATTCAGCTGTTTTTTGCGGGCTAGGAGCTCCTAAGAGCTCCTTCTCCTGAGGTTCCTCGTTGCTAATCAGTTGATTAGATAAGCCTGGCCTGCCTCTCTCTACTGAGCCACCTCCTTAAAGTAAAAGGAGACGGAAATGAGAGACAAAGAGGAGAAGGAAAAAAAATCCTGTTGACCCCAATTTAACTTAAGGGGTAAAGGGAAAAGAGAAAAGGTGTTTTATACTCATCTGTTCTGGCAGCTGTGTCTTTAAGCCAAGGTATTTGGTAACAGGACTGAGGGAGTAATAAGTGGGTTGAAAAGGCAAGAAAATTCAGGAAATTTATTGAGGTTCTAGAAACCTTCCAAGCACTAAGGCAGGGCCAAGAGCCAGAGGGGGTAGCCGGGGTGGGATTTCTCCCAGGTGATAGTAAGGAGATCAGAAGACTGATAAGGTTCTTTTTCCCGTAGTGGTTAGCCAAAACTGTAATGTGGAAATTTAGGCCTCTGTGAGAGGGTTATAATATTGTAATGGCTAAAATGTGGCTACAGGATTTATGTAATATTGAACAATGGCCGCCAAGGAATTTACTTATGAAATTCCTAAAATGAACACTCAAGTCAGAATGGAGTTTATGGAGGTTTAATCACAACGGGAGTAGGGAAAAGGAGAGGGAAAGAAGGAGAGAAGAGAAAAGGGAAAAGGGGCTACTCAACCTCTGACCAAGGCAGAGGGAGTTTAGGCCTAAAGGCCCAGGTGGAAAGAATCAGTCCTTAACTCACGTGACCGATCTGAAGGAAAGCTGTCTGCGGGCGTCCTCTCTCTCCAAGCTCCTAACACCAACTCTCCTCTTGCTCTCCCCACAGGAAGTGAGCGAATTCCAGAGGCTGTTCCCTACCTCACTTCCTGTGTCTCACAAATCCAATGGTTGGCTCTAGCTTGGCTTAGGACAGCCCAGGTGGGCAGTTAGTTATTTCTGATTTGTCATTGACTAGCGCATGCCCGTGTAGTGTGGGTGTGCACAATTTTTGGGTGCTAGACCAAGATGGAGACTTTTAAAATTCACACATATCTTTTAAGTTGCATCCATCAGGAGGGTTCCTTAGCTCCTGTTGTTAGATTTGATTTCCAGTCCCCGGGAAGCCTTGTGTATTGGGTTGGTAAGGAAGGGTTTTCAGAGGTCTGAACTTTCACTGCCTCTATGTCACCATCTTGATTCGCCTCCTAGTTACATGGGTTCTTATTTTCATCCTGTCTCAAATTAGCTAGTTAAACTTATACAATTCCCTATACCTCTCTGACCCTCAGTTTATTGATTTTTCTAAAAAGGAATTGCCCTAACTGAAACTTTACTGTATGGAGACTGAGTAAATGCTAGTTCTCTTTTTCTTTCTACATAACAAATATTATGTTTCCACGTGATATTTAATATAAAATTATGTAGAGAGGAGTTTGGGTCCTAAAATAAGTTGTGCCATTAAAAGAAGTGATAATGAAAAATCAACCCAAGTTCTTAATGAGGTTAACACTGAAACCTAATTCCAGAGAACCCCAATGAAATGAACATGAACATATACTTTAGATAAAATTGGACGAGTCTCTAATGCAGTTTTTTGAATCATACTGATTTCCCTGAGCCAGTGAACAGCACAGTTATCAATTACTGTCATTGTACTAGAACTTGGAAAAGTTCCATAGAAGTTATAAGAGATACATCTATGTGAACAAGAAAATCAAAGGACAGGCTCTGTGCTACCTAGATATTGTCTTTCTTGAGTGGGTGAAACATAAAAAAACAAACAAAAAAATACACATATTTATGTGAAGAGGTACTCAGTTATCCTTCCTATTAGCCTGGCCCTCTCCCTGGTCTAGAACCTAGAGAACTGATCATTTATTTTTCTTTTTAAGTGATAAGGACATTATAGGGATATAAAAATTTAGATATACCTAAAAAATATAACCTTTTTCTTCATGTTTGAAGGCTACCTAAATCAAATAAAAATAGAAATCACTTTGCCTCTCATACTTGAGCAATCTGGAGAAAAGATCTACTTAGTAGATGATCCCTTCTCCACCTTTGCGCTGTGTTTTTGAGGGTTTCTTTCTTATAGGAAAACCAATATAATACCTCATAAAATAGGCATAAGACTAAAAATACCTTTTTATCATGATTAGAGCCTTAACTAAGAATTACATATGAGGGGAAAATGCAGTTGGGAGTTAGGAGTCCATAAAGTACAAACATTCCTATATAAAGTTGAGATAAGCTGGAGGCAGAGGTCATGGGAATTGATAAGACTGAGGAACTAGGGTGTTCAAATGGGTGTGGGTGGAGAAGACAACTTTGAGTCACTTTGTGAATTCATGGTAATGAAGAAGAGTGATCTGGAGATTTACAAATGACATCAAAATAGACATCCAACAAGAATGAGTCAATTCAAAGGAGAGTAGGTAACTATGTAATTTTGGCAAGGGGAGTCTTTAAGTGACATCTCATCAAGGAGTATGCCACCATCTTCTATTTCCTCATTACATCCAGAACTATGAGAAAAAGATAAAACAAATGTAAGAAAGTCAGATCCAACATGGAAAAGAGCAACCCAAGCAGGGGAAGGGCAAGGAAGATGGAGGATTCCAGCAAGGAACATAGACAAGATGAGGAGAAACTGCCAGATCACCTCACTTCTCTTTGGGAGCTTCTTTGGCAGAAGACCTTTCTGAGCATTGACCACTCTCAGTAAACTCAAACCCCCTTGGAGCCAGCTGAAGATAGAGGAGTTGATGGGACTTTGTTAGAAAGCCATTCACCCAAAGAAGAATTCTCTCCATTCCCTAATATTTGTCCTATGAACTTCAAGCCACAATTAGGGTAGATAGAAGTAAAGACAGATCTTACAACTGACCAAGGAGGGTCAGGCAGATAGCCTGAACTTTTGTTTGGGGAAGGTGTCATTTGTTAGCTTATAGGGATTTCCCATTTTCCACTTTCCTTAACCAACAACCCCACTCCCTGTCTTGTGTGTCCCTTAGAATAAAGTTATATCTTAGATCAACCTGCCTGCCTCATAAAATCAAGGAGGAGAAGTGAAGCGTGGGGTTGTAGATAAATATACCTTTCTCCTCAAGTGGTGAGAGCCAGCTCCAGTCTTTAATCTCTATACCAAACCCAGTCTCTAAAGGAACATATTCTGTCCTTCTAAAAGACAACTTGCTCTGTTTTCCCTAGGGGAAGAGAGGTAAGGACCAACATCTCCCCTCTATCTCTTTGACTGTTTCATAACTCTTTCTCTCTAATACCCAAAATAAATGTAGGGAGCCCATTCAGGTCATCTATTAGACAAAGTTGGAAAGGACAGAAAGAGGTTCAGTATCTTTAGGAGAAAGCTAGGTTTCACTGGGCACCAGAAAATGTACAGAATGTGTGAGAAAGCATTCAAGCATCATAAATTGAGGTGGAAGTGACTTTCAGGTGATACTGTCCAACTTGTTCATTCAAAAATAAGGAAACAGAGAGAGATTGAGTTTATTACATTTCCTACAGTCAAACAACATTCTATCATTCAAATTTAGTTTTTTAATCTATAAATCCAGCTTATTTCTACTGTGCCACAACAGAGACAAACTGCAGAAGATAGAACAGATAGGTAGGGCAGTAGAGAGAGTTAATGCCCTGGAGTCAGAAAGTTAAATTTTCATGAATTCAAATCTGGCCTCAAACACTTACTGGCTGTGTGACCCTGTGCAAGTCAACCAACCTTGTTTGTGTTAGTTTTCTCACATGTAAAAATGAGCTGGCAAAGGAAATAGTAAAAAAAAATACTCTAATATCTCTACTACAAAAATACCAAATAGGGTCACAAAGAGAAGATGGAAATGATCCAACAACAATGAAAGATGGATTAAGAGAAAAAGGGGCAAAGTTATGGATAATTTACTTTCAGAGTTGGAAGTGGTTGTGAAAACAACTCTAGTGTCTTTGGCCATTAATGGCCAACGCATTCTCTAGCATGTATCACCATGTTAGGCAATGACAGGTGGTTGGGTGAATGGGAGTTTCAATATTAATGAGTGTGTTTTCCCTGGCAAGGGATTGGACCCACATCCACCTCTGGGGCACAGCACTCATCACCATGTGCTAGTGCTGGTTTGGATGATGATAATAATATATAAACTTTATTTTAACTATTTTTGGAATTAATATATATGGATATATAGATGTAGCTTTGCTAATATCTATCACACCACATAATAAATTATTGTTTTGAGGATTTATTTGACTAAAATAATTTAGTCTTTTACCCTTACATAGTTTTATATGCATAGATTTATACACACATATATTTCCATGTGTACATGTGTGTGAAAGTACTTCATGTGTATTTTTTAAAAAATCACATATCACAAATTAAAATCAAGGGCCTTTTATTATCTGTGGGTAAATACTGATTTGACATGGTCTATTAATGGGTGCTAGGTCATATTAAAGGAGAGATCTTCTAAACCAGGAAAGTTAGACCTATACACTCTTCTAAAATTCTGAAAAGAAAATAGCATTCTTCAACAAGACATATTGCTGAAAAAAATTAAAGCAAATAAAAACAAATAAACCAGTTATGACCTCAGGGAACTCAATAAAAATTTAATGACCTAGAGTTATTATTTCAGGCTCGAGTCACAAATTATGGTAGAACAAAACATAAGGTTTGTCAGCATTTCCCCCAGAAACTCTTGACATATGTTTATTTTTATCTTGATTACAAAGATGTGCACAAGACAAAAAATTAGAGTAAACCTTGATGAGCTTATGAACATATATCTTTGAGTGTGTATGTGAGATTATTTATGTGTGTAAACACACACACATATATATATGCACATATAAAATTTGTGCACACCTATGCACATTTATATATGTATGCCTTTCTTTTTCTTTGTATCCAATGATTTCTTCAGTATAAAGAACTTCCTCTGTCCATAGAGTTCAGCAATTATTTTAAAATTTAAAGTCTTAAGAATGGGTTTGGGTATTGTATTAGAATCTTGGGTTAGAGTCTGAAGGACAGTCATAAAGATCAAATACACTTGAGCCAGGACCTGCCAGAGTATAGGGTCTGTTTGGAATGGCAACTACAAAATAGACATTGTTATGTTGCCTATATAATTAATAGATTCAGTGATCATGTGGGTCATTCTGCTGTACAGTATGTTGTAGACCCAGAAAAAAGCAAGGATAGCCAAAATCACAGTTCCACATATAACTTATTTGAACATTGTTTTTTCTATTCTACATTGCCTTTCAAAGGATTGTGGGGTTCAGTCAATCTTTGAGGTGCTGATTGTATTAGAAATGGATACTGCTGGAGATATTTCTAGTTGTAATAAATGAGATATTCTGGCTTAAATAGAGAGATACTAGGGGAAACCTCAGGGTACCTAGTAGTAATGGAGATACTACTAGGGATATTATCAGTGGTTGCCTATTGATTACTACTGATGGCTAAGAGATCAAGATATTTCCTACCCTCTACCCTTCAACTCCTAGGTTTCCACCCACTCCCTCCTGCCTACCTTCCCCTCCCCCTGTTAGTCAGCCACCTTTCTATGCAACCCAAAGGTGAACTGTGAGGTTTAAAGAAGATACTCTTGTTCTCTTTCTCAAGTAAGGAGGTTTATTGGGGAAGATAGGACAGGATGGAAGATGAGGTGAGAGGGATAGGGTTGTTCCTACTCTATAAGGAGGGTTAGGAGGATTTTGGGAAATGTCAGTCCTGTCAAAGCTATGACACAAACATCTGTCAGGGAGATGGAGGACAACTGTTTAATCTTCTTTCTTCTTCCTTCAAACTCAAATTTGAAACACACAATCAGTTCTTCGTGTTAAACTACCACCATCAGTCACATAAAACCTTCTTCTTCCCTCCCCTCTCCAAAGCCCAGAGACAGAGTTCAGTTCCACTGTGGGGTTAGCTTCCAACTGCCTCTTCCTGGAAACATTCTACCTGGAATGCCACTCTTTGATTGGCAGATGAGGTTTCTTATTTTCTGTCTTGCATGCATAAAATTCTCTCTTCCTTCATGCCTCTTCCACAGTATAGAGAGGCTGTAATGATACTCTGGTCACATAGCTTGTATTAGTCCAGATCTCTAGATACTATACTAATATGCCTCAATCTAGGTACAAACAAAGAAAAATATAACAACAAACACAATTGCTCCATTTCTTAGACAAATCACTTTAACAATATTTTTTGCATAAATGAAACCAAAATAACTACAACAAAATATTCATAATATTTATGATCTAATTGATATGAATATTGTATAAAGCAACTCACTTTATGCAAGTTTTTATCAATCTTGTGCATGTTCTACCATCAATCTACTACAGGAATGTATAAAAAATTCTGAGAGACTATATCTTATTTCCCTTAATATTACATAGTTATGAGTCATGAAAATCCCTTGTTGAGATATGTTGATATTCCTTTTAATATATCTTAAATATACTTGTGAGTAGTACATTTTATTGATTCAGTTGTTGTCAAGTATACTCTTGGATTTTACAAGAAATTGTTGAATTTCTAGCCTTGGAGAAGAATGTCATGCTCCTCCTAGGGGACAAAAGAATTGAAAGTTTGGCAGCTACAGAGTGTTAGTTCCCTGAATATAGAGATTTTCAAGTTTGTTGGTTTTATGAGAATGGTGAATCACTGCCCTTATAGAGGAACATAGATATCTTTTTAAAATTTATTTAATTAGTCAATTTAGAACATTATTCCTTGTTTACAAGAATCACATTCTTTTCCTTTCCTCCCCCAACCCTTCCCATAGCTGACACAATTTCACTGAGTTTTACATGTGTCATTGATCAGAACTTATTTTCATGTTGTTGATGTTTGCTCTAGGATGATCATTTAGAGTCTACATTATCCAACATATCCCTCTTGACCCATGTAATCAAGCAGTTGTTTTTCTTCACCTAGATTGCCATATTTGTTGCCATATAATTGGGCAAAATAGTTATCAATAAATGCCTTAATTTCTTTTTCATTACAGGTGAGGTCTCCTTTTTCGTCTATCATACTGTTAATTTGGTTTTCTTATTTTTTTTTAGAATGACCAGTACATTGTCTATATTGTTTTTTTTTTTTAAATACCAGCTCCTATCCTTTTTAAATTAGTTTAATAGTTCTTTCACTTTTTATTTTATTAATTTCTCCCTTTAATTTTTAGGATCTCTAATTTAGTTTTCATCTGGGGTTTTTTAATTGGCTTGCTTTCAATTTTTTGACATGCATATCCAATTCATTGACCTCTGCCCTCCCTAAATTGTTAATGTATGAACATTTCCTTCTTCAATTCTACTAGTTTCTCCTTTAGAAATCTGGATGCTGGGGGCAGCTGGGTAGCTTAGTGGATTGAGAACAAGTCCTAGAGATGGGAGGTCCTAGGTTCAAATCTGGCTTCAGCCACTTCCCAGCTGTGTGATCCTGGGCAAGTCACTTGACCCCCATTGCCTAGCCCTTACCACTCTTCTGCCTTGGAGCCAATACACAGTATTGACTCCAAGATGGAAGGTAAAGGTTTAAAAAAAAAAGAAATCTGGATGCTATACCATTGGGTGCATGCATTTTCATTACTGATAGTTCCTTACTCTTATACTGCCTTTTATTAGGAGGTGGTTACATTCCCTATCCCTCTTAATCACATCTATTGGTACTTTGGCTTTGTCAAATATCATGATTGAAACTCCTGCGTTCTTTCTCTCAGTTGTGTCCCAATAGATTTTTTTCCAACCTTTAATTCTAACCTTGTGAGTGTCTACTATTAGATTTAAAATAGTTTTTAGCGTTAAATAGTTGTCGATAAGAGAGTGGGAGCCATAAACTGTGATAATTAAAATGTTTGGGAGCAAGGGAAATATATAAAAATTATGACCGCTGAAATATGTTTTATACTGTGTCTTGATTTTATATAAATATAAGATGGTCGCCAGGGAATATATTCCCAATTTATGAATATGCCCAAGCCAACTGGGTTTTATAGAGAAATTTAATTTATAATACACTGATTAATCAATAGAAAAAGAGAGAAAGTAAGAAAGGAATAAGAATGAAGGGCCTCAAGCCAATAAGGCCTAAACCTCAGTCCTAAGAGATAAATCAGTCAGTTGGTTTTATCACTCACCCAAGATCTCTCTAGGTAAGGCTTCTCATGCCAACCTCAGGCTCCACCTTCAAGAGAGCCTCCTTCCAAGAAATGTTTCCAGAGAATTCTCCTCCTGACTCCTCCTGAGTTCTCTTTCACAGCCTCCTTCAAGACCTCTCCAAGAGCTCTCCCTCCAGGACCTTTCTCCTCCCAGACCTCCTTCAGAGCATCTACCTCTATCTTTAAGCAAACAATCTAAGTTCCCTCCCCTCAGTTCTCACATCTACCAATCACTGTCCATGTCTCCCCTGTGCCAATGGTGGCTCTAGCTTAACCCAGGACCGCCCAGAGGTCTGCCCCCTTTGCACATGTCTGTTGAAGATCATATTCTCAAATAATTAAATCTTGATCTTTGCTGCAGCCCTTCCTAAATCCTGTTACTCTGAGTAGGGTGGAGATTGTAGTTTCCAAGACCTGGTTCTGTCATTCCAAGTATCTCTATTGTATCAATTCTAAAATCAATCATGACTCAAAGAACTTCCTGTTCTATGCTTAAGCATAGGTCAAAGCCCTTTCCATTGTTTAGCAAAAGGTTTCTGTCCTAAAGTAGTCTTAAGTAGGGAGGAGAAGGATCCTCCCATGCCAAGGGGTTTCACATTCCAATAGAGTTCTTACTATCAGTAGGAAATTTTTTTCCAGTATGAGATTTCCCAATGGGGAAATTTCCAACATTCATAAGTCTAAGAAATTTTAAGGTTTATACTACCCACCTCATGTATGTTTCTTGTAGACTACATAAGGTAGGGTTTTGATTTCTAATCCTCTCTGCTATTTGTTTTCATTTTATGGGTGAGTTCATCCCATTCCCATTCAAAGTTATGATTCCGAATTTTGTATTCCCCAGCATTTTGATATCCTCTCCTAGTTCTGTCCTTTCTTCTTTTGCTATATCCTTTTAAAACAGTGGTTTGCTTTTAATCAGTCCCCCTAATCCCCATCCTTAATATAATTCCCTTTCTTCCCCCTCCCCTTTTGTTCCCTTTTTTTATTTTTTTATGCTCTGTTAAGTTCCCTTCCCCATCTCTGTCCCTCTATTTTTGTACTGCCCACCCCTCTTCCCTCCTTATTTTTCCTTCTTATTTTCCCTGTAGGGTAAGATAGAATTTGATACCCCAATGGATCTAGATGCTCTTCCCTCTCAGAATTGATTTCACTGTGAGTGAGGTTTAAGTATTACCCATTAGCACTCTTTTCTTCTTCTTATAAGAGTATTCTTTCCCTCCCCTTCCCATGTGCCTCTTTGTGTGATATAGATTATTTTATTTATCTTATTTCTTTACATTTCTCTTAGTGCCATCTTTGATTCCCCCCTACCTTTTTCTTATTTTGCATATCCCTTTATACCACTTATTATCCCAATCTCTTCCTGAGAGTTACAGATAAAATTTTCCCCACATATTAATATAAACAATTTGATCTTATTGAAGCCCGTAAAGAAGAAAGTTTGAAAAAAAAAATTCCCCTTTCTCCTCTCTTTCTTATTTACCTTTACATGTTTCTCTTGATTTTTGTGTTTGGATATCAAACTTTCTTCTTAGTTCTGGTCTTTTATTTACAAATACTTGGAAATCTTCTATTTTGTGAAATATCCGTACTTTCCCTCAGAAGTATATAGTCAGTTTTTATGGGTACGTGATACTTGGTTGACAACCCACTTCTCTTGCCTTTCTGAGTATCAAATTCCAAGCCTTGTTCTCCTTTAGTGTGGAAGTTGCCAGATCTTTTGTAATCCTGATTGGTGCTCCTTGATATCTGCATTGTCTCTTTTTGGCTTCTTGTAAAATTTTCTCCTTAGCTTGGAAGCTCTTGAATTTGGCAGTTACATTCCTGAGAGCTGTCTTTTGAGGGTTTGGTGTAGACAGTGTTCTATGAACTCTTTCAATGTCTATTTTGCCCCCTTGTTCAAGAACATCAAGGAAGTTTTCTTGGATAATTTCTTGGAGTATGATGTCAAGATTTCTGTTTATTTCTGGGTTTTGAAGTAGACCAATGGTACTCAAATTGTCTCTTTGTGATCAGTTTTCCTGATCTGTCATCTTGTCAGTGAGATATTTTATGTTTTCTTCTATTTTGTAAGTCCCTTGACTTTGCTTCATTAATTTCTTGCTGTTTTGCAAGATCATTGGCTTCTGATTGCCCAATTCTGATCTTTAAGGCCTGGTTTTCTGCTATAATCTTTTGATTTTCTGCTATAATCTTTTGATTTTCCTTTTCAGTTTGTTCTATCCTGATTTTCATGACTTCCAGATATTTTTCCAATTGGGAATCCTTGTCCTTTAAACTGTTATTTTCTTTTTGAATTATTTCCCACTTTTCTTGCCAGAAGACTTCCATCTTTTTGGTAAGCTCCAATTTAAATTCTTCAAGAGCTTTTGGCCAAATTCCATTTTTAGAAGGTTTTGGCACATTTATTTGTATTTCCTCTTCTGGATTTTTCCTTCATAAAAATTATCCAGGGTCAACCCCTTCATGTTTTTCTTGGTGTTGGCAAGTTGTTCCTGGGCACTTTTTGCCATCACTATAGTGCTTTTGCTTCCCTTTCTAGTCAGAAATCTGAGTTAGGAGGGTAGGCTCTCTATGTATGGAGCTAAGGATCAAGGATTTTACCTGAGGTCAGCTCTCGAGTCTCTGCAGGTTCTGCTGTTTTCTACCCTTCTCTGTGCTATCTCCCTGTGGGTGCCCATGGTCTGTGCTCTTCAGCCTGATGGAATATCAGGTTTAGCTGCGCTCAGGGGTAGGTCTTTGTGGTCTTAGTCAGCTGTCAAGGACCTAGAGGTGCCCCTCACTCGCTCTAGAATTACCTCTCACTCACTCACTGATTATAGTGCACATTGGCTCTGACTCTGACACCATAGATGGAGTGGGGTAGGATGGATCAGCTATTTTTCTTTGGAAGCTTTTTCATCCCCCTTGTTGTGTGGAAATGCCCATATCCCATGTACCTTCAATGCTGTGCCATATTGTAGAGTCCCTTTGTTCACATCAATTTTTTTCTTTTTTGGCCCTTTGAGGTAGTCTGTATTGGTAGGTGTTGAGGAGAGGAAGAGTCCTGTGTCTAGATTGCTGCCATGTTTAACAGGAAGTCCCAGAACATAGATATCTTGAGGATCAGATGAAATTAAATCATTGGCATTAAATTTTACAAAATGGACCATTCTTCCTGATCAGTGGCCAATTCTATTTAATTCAGGTGCAGGTCATGGGAATGTATAAGAAACAATGAGAAAACTCTGTTCATTAATATTTGTAAACAAAAAAATAGGAGAATATGTGTCATCATTTATCACATCATTGTACATTGGTTGTCCTTTAATTACTTGGAGATTTAAGGGTCTAAACATTCATAGTTATATAATATTACCAGAAGTATAGTGACTTTATTTTAAAAATGCATTATTATTTCAGAAAACAAGTATATTAATATAAATTTACTGCTAAAGTTCAATAATGTCACATCTACATTTTTATTTATCTGTTCTCTGTACTTACCTAAGCACAATTAAATATTATATATCACATTGTCTTTGGTATGAAGGAAAGAAAAAGTATTTTTTCTCATGTGTTGATGTTATTTTTTTTAACAATAACAATAGTTGGGGGAAAATACAGCTATTTTCCATCAAAATGATAAAATATTACATAGCTTATAATGAAATGTTTTGTCCCTAAATGTGACATATTTAATTTTTGGATCAATAAATCATGTATATATCATACCTTTAGACTATATATTTTGATAGAATTAAATTTATATCATATGATTTGTTGTACTCATTCAAATTCCTAGTAAATAATTTTCCATCTAAAAACAATCACAAAATATGATTGCCTGTCTAAAGTTCAATTATTAGACCTTCTTGGGTTGTCCTTTTCTCTCCCAGAAATAAAGATCTCAAAAAAGAACTAGAATTTTTACCATAATTTAAGAAAGTAGAGACTTTTTTCCTTCTATAAGCAAAATATTCCCTCTTCTTTAATAAGTATTCTATATTAACCTGATTCTCCAACGAACATATTTAAAACATTACAAACTCCTTATCTTAGAATTAAAATTTATCCATACCCTGAACTTTCACTCATTACCTACTCAATCTAGAAATTCAAATCTTCCCTAAAAGAGCTTTTCCAATATATTTATGTACACTCCACTCCAATCCACTCAGCATTTATTTAACTTCTACCACACACAAAGCATTTTTTCAGTCAAAGATGATATGATGGCAAGACATTTCTCATCCCAAATAGGCTTCTGTTTTTTAGGACAGACATGTATATATAAGTGGATGTGTACATACCCCCCCCCACATATATATGCATAAATATAAGTATTTAAATATGCATATAATATAAATAATATTAGTATATACATGTAACTATATCTATAATCAGTGTGTAGAGACAGAGATATGGTGAAAAGATTAATATATTTGGAATGTTCCATATTCCTTTATGTTCTTTCCCCTACAATAAATACCATTTCCAATTGTAATAATATTGTAGTAGCAATAATAAACAACCTATATGTTTTAAGGGATTAAATCAGATTCATATGTATTATCCACATGTTTCCCCATTATAACCTATAAGATAAAACAGATTAAGCATTACCATCTTCATCAAGAAAAAAGATCGGGCTCAGCAAATTAAAATTATCTGTCTAAAAATCCATCCGTTTATTGGCAATGTCAACATTGAACTTGTGTGTTGTGATTAAATGTATACATATATACTTTTTGTTACTTGATCTACTGTATTAAAATATTATTTGGCCTCAAAGTAAAGGCTCTAGAGCCACTTCAGCTAAACTTTAGTCAACAATCTTGACCCACACCCATTCCTCCCTTCTTAGAGCTACTCTATTGTGTAAGAACTATTCTTTTCATTTGGTACACATTCTTTGCTACTATCTTGGTATCATGTTCTGGATGAATGATATTCTGTGTGTATGGGGAAGGATAAAATAGATTAGGCAACCCCTGATAAATTCATGTTTATCCAGCCAAGTTAATGTAATTAAAAAAAAAGCAAAGCAGAGACAATGGAAAATAGAGAGTTAATATTTTAAATATAAGGTATAATGATGAGACTGTGGGTTTTAAAATTAATATATAATAACTAAGTATTATATTTTATAAAGTATTATTAGTAATAATTAAAGTAAAATAACTAACTGAACCCAGCCCAGTCAGGAGAGGAGAGAGAGAGAGGGAGAAGTCCCAGCAAACTTAAATATAATCAAATAAAAGTGAAGACTCAGGAAAAGGGAAAAGGATTCTAGGTAATATAGGAAGGAATTTCAGGTTATGTAGTTTTTAGGGATTCAAGAATTTCCAACTTTACAAAATTAATGTATTATTTCTTTTCCAAAAAGCAAATTAGTTTGTGGGATGAAATATTTTGATTAGAGTACAGGTGGCTAAAAACCAGCAACATTACCAATGGTTTTTGGGGAAAAAAATCTGAAGTAAAAAAAAAAATTAGGCCAACATTTTTGAGTAGTATACACTCTGAAAAAATAACTTCCTTGAGAGACGATCAACCCTTATTGCCTCCAGAAAGAGGGAAAGATTTTCCTCTCTGTCCACAAGTCCCATTTATTACAGAATCTTATCACTGATGCTACTTATCCAATAAAGAGAATCAATACCATTGAGAAGTGTGACAATTGAAGGCAAACAAGAAATCTATCTCTGAATTCAAGAAAGTATGAGCTTTGGCAAATCAGAAATTGAGCTCTGAAAGAGAGGAGGCATTGAAAGCTCAGCTCTGTAATAGTCCCAGCAGCAATTCCTTGCCCAGCAATGAGTGGTGTGAGGAGAACAGATGGGGCAGAGGGAGAATATCTTGAAATAACAATGGTGATTTTTATTTCTCTAAAGTTTTCCTATTATAATATTAGCATGATCTCTATATATGACCATTGTTCCCTATGATGATATACATTTTTGTGGGCGATTGTGCCCTGGCTTTATAATAGGAAAGTTTTCTTCCTAGTATTTTTAAAAGGTCACTACAATAACTGATTTTGCTTTGAGTGTCTGAGATAGTATTTGGATTGAGGTCTTCTAGACTTTACTACTTCTACACTATTACTACAGCACCACCAAGGTGACCCAAAAAAAACTAGTGGCTAAATACTGTTGTTACTACTACCACCAACACTACCACCATCACTACCACTGTTATTACAAGTAGAGCAAGATATAAAGTCATGAGATAATGATAATGTGGTACCTACAAGTTTATACTGTATGGGGTGCTCAGGGACAGGTAGTATCTCTGGTATGGAGGGCTTGTCGTGCCCTCCTAGGGCAGCTCTCCAGCCTCTGACCCCCACCTGACCCCCAGCTCTCACTTGTGGCTCCCAGTAGCTGCTAGCATGTGTCAGTGGCCACACCCCGGGCAACAGCTTCCACAGGCCGGCCAAACCTTGTGAGGGTAGCCATTGGGTCGTCGACCCCTGGTCAACTAGGGCTTTGCTCACCCAGCATGTGAAGACTGCTTCAGCTGAACAGACAGAAGAAACCAATAAGTAGGTTCAACGGCTGAGAGGGCGACGCAGCAAAGCACTGTGGAATGCTTAGGGCGTGATGGAGCACAAAGGACAACACAGCCATCCAATGCAGCTGAGGAAGTCTCCAGGTGTAACGACTTTTTGTGCCATTCGACCCAGGCTTCCAACGCAGAGAGAGTGGGACTGTCTCTGTGCATTGACTTTTCCACTTAAATCTCCTTCAGGCACAAGTGTCTTTGTGCACACTCATCTATACACCATAGATGAAAACGCACAAAGACAATCATCATCCTTAGTTACCGAGAGAAGACTACTACCATACTGAATAATCTTATCTGGCTTTCACTTCAGAAAATAATTTCATATATATATATATATATATATATATATATATATATGTGTGTGTGTGTGTGTGTGTGTGTATGTGTATATATGTATATATATGTATATGTATATATTTCACTTCAGAAAATAATTTCTTATATATTTGTATATAAACATATACATATATATAATTTTTTTTTTAATTTTAAACATTATTTAATTTGGTCATTTCCAAACATTATTCACTGGCAACAAAGATCATTTTCTTTTCCTCCCCACCCCCCCCCACCACTTTTCCCTCTCCCATAGCCAACGCACGATTCCACTGGTTATCACATGTGTTCTTGACTCGAACCCATTTCCCTGTTGTTGGTATTTGCATTAGAGTGTTCATTTAGAGTCTCTCCTCAGTCAAATAATCTTCTTTTTTGATCCACTTTCTCATTCAAAAAATGACATTTCAAACTTTTAATGTCTCTTACAATATCCCATAGCATCCTTTGTATCCCCTTTTTAAATTAGAGCCTTACCTCATACTTCATAAAAGACAAAACAAAAAACATGCAAAACCATGTATTGAGATATGATATTCCTAATAATACCCACTCTATTTCCTTCTTCATCATTATTTCACATGATGAGATAGACTTCTCTTTATGAAGGCAAACTTAGATGATACCAATCCTGTTTAGTCTCCCTAGCACATCAACCCTACTCAATCTCATCTTCTATCCAATTTTAATTCTCTTCCTATCTATTGTCTGTTTTCATGATGCATACAAACATGCCTCTTCTCTTATTCTTGAAAAACAAAAATTAAAATTAAAACAAAACCATTTTCAACTTCACCATCTTCTTTAGCTTTCCACTAAAGTCTTTTTATTTTCTATGCAGTCTCCTTCAGAGTGAAACTGAAACTTTTCTCTCTAACATTACTAATATCTCATAAACACCAAATCTCTTGGCTTTTTTCTCAACCTCCATCTTTCTTGATATCTCTCCAGACATCACACTTTTCTCAAGGACATTCAATTCACTCTAGCTTTTCATGACAGAGATTTCTATCAGGCCTCTACTTCTGTTTTATATATCTCAATCTAATCAAATGAGTTATTAGTATTAAATGATCAAATGGTATTAGTATCAAAGAAATTTTAAACTTCCATTCACTCTGGCTCATTTCTTTAAGACTTCCTAATTCCAGCTTCTTCGTATGCTTTATCTTCTCCATTAACATATAAGCTCCATATGAATGTTTTGCAAAACTTTTGTTTTTTTAGAAATGTTGAAGAGCAAGATGTCAGGGAGACCCAGAAAGATTTGTATTTACCCATACAGAGTGAGTTGAGCAGCAGCAGAATAATTAATATAACAGAAATAGTATAAAGACAAAAAAAATGAACGATGTTGGGACTCTGATCAAAATGATTGTCAACCAGGAGGCCAGAAAATTAATGATGAAATAATGAAACATGTTTCCCTCTTCCCAATAATGAGATATTAGATTCATAATGCAGACAGTTTTTGGAGTGGTCAGTAAGATAATTTGTTTTGTTTGACATTGAACATTTGTTATAGAATGTTTATTTTACTTGTTCATCAATGTGGGATGAATGTGGGAGAAAAAATATATACTCATTTGAAAATTAAAAAAAAATGAAATGAGATTATACTTATCTGAGTGTTATGTCTCTACATAGACAAGTTTTTTTTTTTTTACATATGAATGATGAATAAAGGAGATTTGATCTCAGGAATGCATTAATATGCTTATATGAATGTGTGTATATTTATGCATGTGTATAATTTTTGCATTTACCTGTGTGCCTGGTAAAGAATAATTGCTTAATAAAATATTTTTTTCCTTTCCCTTCATTAGACTCTATATTTCTTAAAGTAATGTTCAGTATCAACTATAAAAATATTTTCTTATATGCACCTTTTTAAGTATATGTTAATGTTAAGGATTATTTTATATCTCTCTTAAAAACTGTTATTAACGAGTGTGTATCCTCTAACCCTTGTATTCTGGTAAATGGAATCTCCTTGAGGGCAGGAATTATTTTATTTCAGTCTTTGTATCTCTGAGGCATAGCATAGTGCATAATATGCAGGAGATGCATAATTTTTGGACTTGTTGAATTAATTTGACTAAAAAGTGTTTCACAATGATTTATGTTTAGGGGGGAAAATACTTAGCTATGACCAAAGAGCTGTAATAAAGAATCTTCTGGTTTGCCTCTGTATCCTTTAAAATCAATGCTCTACTGAGCTGAGATCACTTTTCCTTTGCACTTTACATTTTATGTGTAAACATCCATGACTGGTAGTCAGTTTGATCCACATGAGGATATTTGACCTATTCACAAAGAATGGAATAATATTACTGGAGAAAGAAAACCCACTCCCACCACCCTTGCAAAGGGTTGAAAAAAAAGAGAAGAAATTACATAATATCCCATACAGGTTGCAAAATATTGGATACATAAATGTATACATGCAAATATAAGTATATTCAGACACATATAATGTTTCATGCACATTAATAATGCTATATATGTACAGTGATGCCTTCACAGTGATAAGCCTGAAGACAGCCAATCCCTCAATTTTGGCTGAGAATCAGAGTCCAGATTTCAAAAAAGTGAGAAACAGAGTCACCCTTTAGTTTATTACTGAGTCAATTTATTTTTTAGGGAGTTAATGAACAGGGCAAAAATAATGAAAAAGAGGCAATCATTGTCTCAGCAGTTCAGCATTTCTTTGGAAATCTTCCTGACAAAATGATGAAGCTCTAAAGTGATATTATCCATGGCAATATGTGATCACTGAGAAATGGGCCAAGGCTATAATTGGAATCATTGTGGGTAATTGTCATTTAGACTTTGGGCTGAATATTTTACTTCATTTTGGTTTTTATTTGTGGGGACAAGGGGTGAACAAAAGTTAGATTTCATTATGTTAGGAAACTTCTCTTGTAGAGACTATCTGGAGCTCTTCTCTCCAGATGGGAAACTTCTTGTTAAAGTGGTTTAAGAAAGTCACGTGAGCTGCTAAGAGATTAAAAACCTTGCTCATGGCCACCCTACTAGCTTGTTCCAGAGGCAATACTTCTCCTAAGATATATATATATATATATATATATATATATATATATATATATATATATATATAATATTTTTAATTCCATGGTTCCACACTGAAGTATTCTTTCTGACTCAGTTTCTGTTTCTGACTAACAGAGATCTGTGTCTGTCTTTCTGTCTCTCTCTCTGTCTGTTTCTGTCTTTGGTTCTCTATATCTATTTCTCTCTTTCTCCAGATCAATAGAAAACTGAAAAAAGCCTAAAGGATAAATTTTCTGTGAGTCAAAATACTGAATGGGCATTCATTTGCAAATGCAGTTATCTATGTTCAACGGACCTTGAAACTTTTGAAATGGAACTTATTTTAAGAGTAGATTTTGGCATCCAAATATTCTACATATGTATTTATTAGGAAACCTATTATTTCAAATTCTGATTTTCTAATATTCATTTAATAGTTTCTAAGACTCAGCAGAATGAGTCAATTATTTTCAGGTATATAATTCATGACCAAATAGCAGTTTCAGTGTCCTGATTTTTCTTAAATGACTTTTATGATTCTATATTTTAAGAGAAAAAAATTAAATGTATATTTGGCATAACATTTAAAACTAGCCTATTCATTGTGATAATGCCATTCTTAATATAATGAAAGATTATGACTGGCCATCTGTGGCCACATAAACTACAGTAATATAGAAAAAATATTAGAAATTCAGAGAAATATTTTGCCCTTTAAGTTACATGACTGAATATTTGAACATCAAATGGTAGCCAGAGCTATTCAGCACCTATACTACTGTGCTGTGAGTTAACACACTTGTACAAGTTCTAATTCTTGCCAATCTTCAGAATATTAGTCCTCACACCTAAACAAAGAGTTTATTTTTCAGGAGAATTTTATTGTCTCTCCTACCCAAAGTATAACTCACATGATTTATCTTGCTTTGTATTGCTTGGGACGGGGAGGATGCAGACACAATTACTAGGGATTCCCAAAGATTTCTGCAGGAGTTGGTAAGCTTTAACAGTTCAAAACAAGTAAGGAAATATGTTTTGAGTGATGGTACATTGAATGTCCAATGATATAGCTATTGTCCATGAACTAATCAACCCTCGAAGGATCGCCATTAAGATTCTTGTTTTTTTTAATTGATGATTCATATAGACCAGTTACCATGACTTGGTAGTGATGCAAGGAGAAATCAAAGAGCTCTGGAGTTTTGAAATAGACTTAAGAAGATCCATAAAATGTTCATATATCCTTAGACCAGTTTATCTATGGAACTGAACATTTGTGATCTGTCTACAGAAGAAAGCACTGGCATATTAAGAAAATTATTCTATATTTCTTTCACTAGATGGTTCTATGTATTTCCTATTTCTATATGTGTAAATAGATCATTTATTAATCCATCTAGACATTTAAATCTATGTAATGTTTCCTCTCCCCAAATTTTAAAAGTTTAAACATAAAGGAATAAACAACAGCGAAAACATTTGTTCTCTCTCTTTGATTTAGTGATATCTGGACATTTTTGTGGCATTATTGACATGAACTTTCTCAAAAGCATATAATCATTCAAACCACCATCTGAGTTGCTGAGTTTTTCCTCCATTTTCAAGTAGACTGGTGTCTCCATATTGAAATTAATGAAGGAAATGTAGTCATTTTGATTAACATGTTTTCACTGGACTATTGACACTAACTGTCAGACATATAAATGCACCCTAAGGCTAACTATACAGACTCCAAACAAGAGCAGATGGTTTAGCAATTAAGTGGTAAATTTTAGCTGTTGAGACAGATCATCCAAATAACTCAAGCTCAATAATTGACATCGACTTTCCTTGCTCTGTATGCCTTTCAAGTAGGACAAAATTGGGGACTTACATCACATAAAAATGTAAGAATGAAAACATTTTTTTCTGGAATATAGTAGACATAGGAATCAATTTTTAAAATGTGAGAAAGGGTAAATTGATTTTATTTTCTGATTCTGAAACAATTTTTTTTTCTTTTATTACCTGAGATCGAGCCAATACTGCTAAAAATAGAAGAGAAAACTCAATGATTATTATAGGATCAAACTAATCTGGATACTTTTACAGTCACTTCCTTAAATTCTGTTATACTTGCAGAAAAGAAAGTGATATATATATATATATGTATATATATATATATGAATATTAGTAATAGCAAAATATTCATGGGGCCTTCAAAAGTCTTACTTAAAGTTGTTCTAATTCTTTGATTTATACATACAATATCTGTTAGAACATTTTTCAAAGAAAATTATTAAATCACTTGTTTTCAAAGAAAAATATTATGTCACTTATTTTCTAGAACATTAATGAACACATCTACTAATTATACATGCATTGTACTATACTTTGTATTATAAAGTGTGTCATCAGATTTCCTTAAGGAAAGGTCAAAACAAATTTTGAGAATATAGGATGGATTGTTTTCTATGAGAGAGAGGGAAAGAAAGAAAGAAAGAAAAAAAAAGAAAGAAAGAAAGAAGCAAGCAAGCAAACAAACAAACAAACAAAGGGAGGGAGGAAGAAAGGGAGGGAGGGAGGGAGGGAGGAAGGAAGGAAGGAAGGAAGGAAGGAAGGAAGGAAGGAAGGAAGGAAGGAAGGAAGGAAGGAAGAAAGGAAGGAAGGGAGGAAGGAAGGAAGGAAGGAAGGAAGGGAGGAAGGAAAGAAGCAAGGAAGGAAGAAAGGAAAGAAGGAAGGAAGGAAGGAAGGAAAGAAGGAAGGAAGGAAGGAAGAAAAGAAGCAAGGAAGATAGGAAGGAAGGAAGATAGGAAGGAAGAAGGAAAAGAAGGAAAACATGATTGGCTAATTTTATTAATAATCATTGAGGAAACTGGATTAGAGCAAGTTAATATTCTGTGTTCAGTAAGGCAAATGACTGCAGGCCACATTTATCAATTAAATTCAGTAATGTCATTAAATAGGAGAAAGGAAGTAGCTTTGACTCTGCTCTCTAATTTCATTCTGTGCTTTTGAGAAACTTTCTCATGTTATGGCTTTAATTTTCAGGAAAGGCAGCTTGCTATTGTGTATAGAAGATAGAGGAGTCTATTTGGATTCAGGAAAGCCTGTATTTGAATCCTTCCGCAGACATTTAGTTTTTCTGTCTTTCTGTCTCTATTTTGCTCCTCTCTCTCTTCACAAGTCATTCACCCTTTTGATCCTCAGTTCCTCCATTGTAAAATAAAGGAGTTAGGTTCAGTTATCTTTAAGATAATTTTCAATTCTAAATCTATAATCTATTGATTCCAAAATAGTTTTGAGGTTAAAGATTGTGTGGAGGAAGAGCAATAGCCAGAAATGCATATAGATATTGAAGATACTCTGGACGAGTAACCTACAAACTATGATTTACTTTTTGTTTTTCTATTTATTCATATCATGGCTGTATTTGATAATCAGCAAAGGTATGTAGATATCTTTTCAGGATATTTTGAAATGAAAAAATAAAATATATGGAATTAAAAAAGAAATTTATTTAAATAAAGATATCTATCTCAATGTACTTGATCATCTATTCATGTATTATTTATCACATTTTAATGAATTATGTATGTATCAATTTATATATTTTACTTCATAAAATATATTATGCATGATATATATAATAATGTGTCATTAATTAAATTATTATATAATTAAATACTTTATACATTACATAAAACATCTTCACAGATCTTTACATATGAATATAATTACATATAAAAAGAAGTAAATATTCATTAATAAAAATATGTATTTATACTTAAAAGTATGTATAAATATACATATAAGTATAAAACTTACATGGGTATATGTGTGTGTGCATGTGTTGTGTGTATATGAATTTATAGCATACTAAATGTCTTGATTTCTATAGACACCAAGTTAAGAATCCTGATTCTTAGTAGACAATGGCTGGATTCATGTTAGGTAAATTGAGAATTTAGCCAGGAAACATAAAGAATCTCTAACTCTACATCCTATTCAAGAGTCTGAAAGAAACACTGCTCTGACTGAGCAAGAAGTTGAGATTTTGAAGTCACTAGTTATGAGAATGAAATCTGTGTTTCAAAGAGAAAACATTGACAACCAGAGTGAGAAATGTTGTTTATGAGAGGAAAGAATCATTGTTCCAAAAGGCTGGGGGCAATAGGCACCACATCTCACTTTAGAAGAAGGAAAGGATTGAGTTTTTACTTCCCTAGTCTGTGTACTTGAAAGCTGTGCTTCTGAAATAAGATAGAGGAAGGAAACTATTGGGATTTGAGTTAAATGAGTTGTTTTCAGAGTCCAGACTTTCTGTTGTGAAAAAGATAGAGCCATTCAGACTTCAGTGGAAGTCCATGATTGCAATCTGAGAGAAACTCCACCCTTGACATGTGTGGCCCTTCCATGAGGGTACCATATGTATTCCCTGCAGGTGGCCCTTTCCATTTCTGTTCTTTTTACATGTCCACTCTTACTCATAATATTAGGGCAGCTAGGTGGCACAATGGATAGATTACTGGTCCTGAAGTCAGGAAGACACATCTTCCTAAGTTCAAATCTAGCCTTAGACATTGTCTAACTGTATGACTCTGGGCAGATAGTTCTACATTTTCAAAGTAAGCTGGGGAAAGAAATGATAAATCATTCCAGTATCATTGGTAAGAAAAATAAAAATATAGTCACAAAGAGACAAGAATAAAATGACTTAACATGAGCAAAAATGTCTGATGATGATGATATTCCTATTCATAGGACAATGAACCAAAGTCATAAAGGGAGAAATATTTCATAAAGTGATCTTGCCTGATGTTTTTTTCTGGTTTATAGAATGACATCTGAGGAAGCTCATGAGATAATTTTTGGGCAGTATGAGCACACAGAATATCTTAAAAAACCTTGGGTGACGCATAAGGTGCATATTTGGGACACATCTAAGTCTTTTATTGATCATTTTTCTTTCAGGCAAGAAGAAAAAAAAACTGTTAAAGAAAGAAGACAAGATGAAAAATAAATGAAGATAATCAGAATAGAAATAAATTATATATATATATATATATATATATGTGTGCATGTGTTATTTCACTTTTTCTTTTATTTTCCTAATTTTCTTGAATTGAGAAATTTTTCTAAGTGATGCAACTAAATGTTTTTATGGGCACAAAGCATATTCACTAGGTTTTTTTACTGAGGTAATCAATTCAGTAGGTAAAAAAGGTCCATAAAATAAAATAAAAAATAGAAAAATTAATCTTAAAATGAGTTGATTAATTCATTTCTTTTAAAAAATTATGTACATTTTTATTTCCATGGGGCACAGAGAAAAACTGAAAAAACTATTTGATTTCAATTCTTTCTAGCAATGGTAAAATCACTGATATAACATGGCTTTTAGTATAGGAAATGCTCTATAACTATTTGTTGAATTAAATTGCATAAAGGTTCTAAAATAATGAAAAGACACCTTTGTGACTAAATATATTACTACATTTAAATACCAATCCTCAAAAAAGTTAGATATATAGAGACATTTATACTCCACTGGTATTGGTCTTGACTAATATCATACATTTTTGTATTATTTTTGAGGATTTGTGAAATCTTAGAAGATTAGTACTCAAAAGGACTAATGAGGGTCAGTTCCTTTAAAGATTAGGTAAAAAAGACCAGTAATGGTAATTAATTTATCTATAAATCCAGTCTGAAAGTACTGGTTTTACTATTTTACTATAAGAAACAATGAGCAAGATGATTTAAAAAAAAAAAGCTAGAAGGAAATATGAACTGATGCAAAGTGAAGTGATCAGAACTAGAAGTTGTAAACAGTAACAGCAATAATTTTTTATGGATGACTCTGAATAACCTAGTTATACTTAGCAATGATCCTTGGCAGTCCCAGAGTCTCAGGATCATAAATGGCATTTGCCTTCAGAGAAATAACTGATGGAATCTGAATGCAGACTAAAACATACTTTATTTTATTTTATTTGAGCTGTATTCCACAAAATGACTAATATGGAAAAATTATTTTACATCATTACATATGTAAAATATATATCAGATTGCTTATCATCTTGAGGACAGGCTGAGGTAGAAAGGAATGAAAGAAGGATGGTGAGAAAAAGGGAGATAATTTGGAATTCAATTTCTTTTGTTTATACCTTGTTTATTCTTTTATTTAATTGATTAACTTAATGCAGAGTCCACATAAGCTTCACTCATACTTAAATGAGAAAACTGAGCCTAGGAAAAGAAGGCTTTGTTTTATACCCCCAAAGGACACACAGTGGCACTCAAGCCTAGGGTTCAGGTCTTTTGGCTCTTATTCAGTACTTTGCATGGTATGCTATTAGGTTAGGTCACCCAGAAAAAAATCTTTCCTGAGCCAGGTAAAGATGATTTTGATGTTGATGATGATGATTATGATGTCAATGATGTTTCTTATGATGTTGATGTTGATGACAGTGATGTTGTCAATGATGGTGTGGATGTTGATGGTTTTATTAATGTTGATGATGAAAACATTAATGTTGTTATTGATGTTCTTGATGATTATGTTGATGGTAGTGATGATGTTGTTAATGATACTGATAATGATGATGTTGATGTGATAGTGATGTTGATGATGATGATGATGACGATGATGATGATGATGACTGAATTTGGAGTTGGAGGTTTTCTTTCCATTCTACCTTTCTGACCCTTCCCACTGTAATGATTAAAAATTTCATAGATACTGTCTCCAACCTCTTTCACACTTTCATTGTAATGTCTTCTTTCCTCCTCCCCCATTCTCTCCTTTATTAAATATAAAATTATCCCATTTTGTTTTATTTCTTTTCCTATCTCTCTTAGTATAATACTCTTTTTTTTACCTATAGATTAGAAAAACCTATAGGTTTGACATTTGACATTTCACTGTTTCTCACTGTTCCCTCTAAATATATTTCTTCTAGATACCCTGATGATAATAACGTTTTTAAGAGTTACCAATATCATTTTTTCTTATAGGAATAGAAAACATTTGAAATGCTTGGGTCCCATAAAAAAGATTTTTTTGTTTATTTCTTTCTTTACTTTTTCCCCCTTTTTGAATTAACTTTTGGTAATTCTCTTTAGTTCTGTGTTTGGACATCAAATTTTGTGTTTAAGTCATGTCTTTTTTTAGGAATGCTTGGAAGTCTTCTATTTTATTAAATATTCATACTTTCCCCCACAGTAATATAGTCAATTTTGCTGGGTAGTTGCTTCTTGATTGTAGACCCAGTTCCCTTGCTTTCTGGACTGTCATATTCCATGTCTTTTGGTCCTTCGGGTGGATGAAGCCAGGTCCTGTGTTATCCTAATTCTGGTCCCATGATATGTGAATGGTTTCTTCTTAGCAGTTAGTAATATCTTTTCCTCAGTCTGATAGGTCTTGAATTTGGCTATAACATTCCTGGGAGTTGTCAATTGGGGATTAAATGTAGAAGGAAATCTGTGTATTCTTTCAATCTCCACTTTTCCCTCTTGTTTAAGAATATTGGGGCAGTTTTCTTGGAAAATTTCCTGTATAATGATGTCCAGGCTTTTTCCTTTATGATGAATTTCTGGGAGTCCAATATTCTTAAGTTTTTTCTCCTGGATCTCCTTTCCAGGACTGTAATTTTATCAATGATGATTCACATTTTCCTCCATTTTTTCATTCTTTTGTTTTTGTTTTATTGATTCTTTCTGCTTTGTGAAGTCATTTGCTTCTAGTCATTGGATTCTAATTTTTAAAGACTCAATGGCATCCCTGGCTTTTTGGTCATCCTTCTTCTAGTCTGCTTTTCTTTGTAGGTCATCTTTCACTTTGTCTGGTTTTTAAGTTGTTCAATTCTGGTTTTCATGACACTATTATCTTGTTTTAGTTCATGTGCCTTTGTTTCTAGATTTTGCTTTTTAAGTTCTTTTCCCAGTTGTCTTCAGCCTCTCTTAATTGTTTTCTGAACTGTTTTCAGTTCATCTGAAGCCTGAATCCAATTTGCTGGAGTGTCTTCATCTTTCTTTGGTGTTCCTTGGTCCTCCTCTATTCTGTTTGCTCTTTGTTCATTACCTGAATAGAAGATCTCAATTGTAATTTCTTTTTTTTCTTTCTTCTATTGTTTACTCATATTTTCTTCCTTCTTTCTCTTTGTCATTGGCTATAGTCTTGCTCCTGTGATTATTTGCTGGATCTGTGGGTTTGGGCTATTCTTTCCTGAAAGGGCTTCTTCTCTTCTCTGCTGACTGATGAAGTATTAATGATCCCTGAGGTCAGATCATCCCCAGGCAGCAGAAGAAGCTGCATGTGTAGGTGAAAGTGTGGGGGCTGAAGGGAGCTGGGCTCCCTGCCCTCTTATCATGGTATTCGGTAGGGATTTTAGCCTTCACTCTGGGATCCAAATCAGCAGGATTCTTAGAGTGGCTCTCAGCTCAGTGGGTGGGGGAAGAGTGTTGGAAATTGAGCTTTCTTGCCCTCTAAAGGTTTCTCATCTGCCCTACTGATAGACTAGAATAAGCCAGGGCAGAGCTGATCTGAGGACTGATGTACCCTGAGGTAAAAACCTCAAGAAACAAAGGCCCAAGATGGAGAGTGGTGGCTTTGACCTGGCTGTCCCCTATTCTTCTCTACTTTTCTCCTCCAGCTGCTTCCCTGCTGACTGTGGTTAGAGATTGAGTCTGGCACAGCTGTGGCAGCAAGTCATTCCCTCTGGGAAAGAGTCTTCACTCCAACATTTCAGAGACCACCTAAGACTCAGGAGAGTAGTTGGAGGAAGGGTCCTGGAACCTTCCTTCTTCCTTTTCCTTTAACCCAATAATTTAGCCTTCTCTGTGTACCTTTTAATTTGAATTGAGCAGGAGTGTCCCCTGGCTCTGTCCTATTGTCCCCTCGAAGAACTTTGTTTTTGATTGGTGTGGAAGGGTTTTCACGGAGTTCTGAACTTTTGCTTCTTCTAAGGGACCATCTTGACTCTGCCCACTAATTCACTTCTTAATGATGGAAGTTAGTTCCATAGTTAAACTCAATTTAGTTTTGTGATATCAGCCCACGCTTTGTCAGAATTGTCCATGTCATCAGTTCACTTCAATCTTACTCCCCAACCCAAACTTGATTTGAGTAGGAAGTCATGACCCTGAGTCCTGGGATAAGTCAAACAGAAAATTGAATCATAAAAGCTCTTATGGTATCCCATCTGTCATTTATATTTAGAGTGAAGATAAAATTGAATTCAGAATTTATTTCATGTAGGCATGTGAAAATTTGTACCAGGAAAAATGTTTCTGTAATAAAATAATATTGCAGTAGTTAAAAGCTACTTTCATCACTGTTGTAATCTCCTCCATTCATGTGTATCACAACCTTCTCATGTCATACTTGAGAGTTATACAGGTTATCAGTTAATTATGGGGGAGGAAGGTCTATTGACTATTGTGCAACATTCTGGAATTTATACCAGAACTTCCAGTAATGGTTATTAGACACTTGTTCCTTATACAACTGATACCATGCCTGTATTCAGAATCTCCATCCCTTGGGTAGATATCCAAGCATTTTTGCTTCAAAAGTATCATTTTCAAATTCCATTCTTTCCACTCTCAGAATCACCAGCAGTTTTTTTGTTATCACCTCTCATCTTTGGAATAATCCAACAACTTTTTCCATCCCATTGCTCTTTCCAGCCTTTAATTTCTCCTTTTCCCCCACATGACTTCAAAATGATAATACATGGAGCACATGTCTGAACTTCTCATAAAGTTTTAATAATCCTTAATTGCCTAACAATTAAATACAAATTCATGTGATTGGCATTAGAGGTCTTTACCACTCTGGATCATCTGATTTTTTTCAGATTAATGACCAGTTCTAATCCTTTGTGTACTCCAGCCAAACTGTCCTATTTTCATTCCTCTCTCTAATTTATCTCCCATTCCTGAACCTCTAAAAAGTACCCCCCCACCTTATACCTGAAAAATTCCCTCTCCTGTCCTCCATCCATTGGAAACTCAAATTCTATTCAAGACCCTGTTCAAAGGCTATTTTCTACAATAAAACTTTTGATTCCTCTAATTACTAGTGATGGGCAAAGATGATAGTAGTGGTAGGGAGAGATCATTTGGGATCTGTTTTGTAAATATGTTTCTGTGAATATGTTGATTCCCTCATATAGTTTTGGAACACAAATATAAAGATATATAATTATTATTGATTTTGAAAAGGTTAAATTGGAATGCATCTTTAGTTCTGAGCAGAATATAAACTTTTTATTGTTGATTAAACACTAAAGAATTGCCCCTGAGCATAATAGTTTTGGTAGCAATCAGAAATAACTGAAAATTCTCTTTTCTTTTTTTAAAATTTCAAATATGAAGCTGTTTCTAAAATAGGACTTTTAAAATAATACATTTTCCAGGTAAAATGATCTTACAGAAGTAGTATGATGTAGAATGTTTTGATGGTATATATTCTATAACTAGAGTTTTTCACACTGCCACAAATCAGATATGCTTGATATATTTGCCAATTTTCATGGTAGAAGGTACTGTAAAGACAGGGGAAAGGTAGAATCAAGGAAATTTTAATATCAAAGGTCCCTTAGATGGGTCCTTGACTATCTCTGTATGTTCTCCATAACATTTAGAAGAATTCAATATATACTTTTTTAAACTGTTAGAATGCTTAATGATGATGGCACTGTCAGAAACATTTCCATATTTCTAATATAAATCTCTCATGCTGAAACACGAATTAGCTCATTTCTACTTTCTCTGTCTTGTCCCAGTGGACAATTACAATATTACAATGATAACTGGTGTATTATAGAAGAAAGAATAATGTAATTGGAATCAGAGGATGTTGATTCACAACAATAACATATTATATACAACCTGCATGATCAGGATCAAAACACTGAATCTCTATCCAATTTCCAATTCCTTAATCCAATTTCCTTAGAAACAAATATGACAATATACATGGTGTTCTCTAAGCTCTGTCTCTATAATTCCTATGATTAAGAATTTCTTATGTTTATTTTTACTTATTTTAATCTAGTCTATCTATCTATCCATCTTCTATTTATCTATCTTCCTTTATTGTTTTAATCAGTTTTTTCTTATTTTTTATTTTTTGTGATATGACTCTGAATCCTCTAAAGCTATACCAGTGAAATACAAACTTTGGAAGGTACTATGAGCTGGAAATTTATGTGTAGTAATTGAGGATAAAATATTGTCACTTGAAGATTCCTCATGAAGTCTTAAATGGCTGTGATCAGAATCACACAATAATTAAACCACATATTTTGTGGTGGTTGTTGTTTGTAAAGTGGGTCTAGCCTGAACCTTTCTCTGTGTTGTGTGTATACATATAGTTAGTTATGATGCTCAAAATAAAACATGGTATTCTAAAAATACTACTATGTCACTTCAATGACAGTCATAAAAACTATATAATTCAAGATTCATTTGGATTCAGTTTTATGCAAGGCATTGTGTCAGGCAGTATAGAACAAAACAAAAATTTAATCCACCCCT
Source organism: Monodelphis domestica (assembly GCF_027887165.1). Classification (NCBI taxonomy): domain Eukaryota; kingdom Metazoa; phylum Chordata; class Mammalia; order Didelphimorphia; family Didelphidae; genus Monodelphis; species Monodelphis domestica. Next base: position 27,554,090 of record NC_077234.1, on the reverse strand, counting down.
TGCTCTGGTCTGTTTTTCTGTTGGAAGAATATAACATTGAAGAAGGAAAGCACATTCATGATGAGTTGAGAATGACTGGAAAGAACAAAAGCATTTTGACTATGCAGCAAGATTTAATATCAAAGGTATCAACTGAGTTGAACTTCTAAAAAAAGCTCAGTATTGTATGTGGACAGGTATTAGATAGAAGATTATGATGGTTATGTGTGAAAAGGTACAGAAATAGGAAGAATAGAAGAAGAACACACATTTCAGTATGGCTATAGCCTAGAGTGTGTGAAGGATTAGATGCCATTATAAACTTATAAGTCAGACTGGGTCCAGAAAGGAAAGAACTTTCAATTGCCAAGGTTAGAATATTTGGCTTTTATTTTAAAAATGACATGGGGCCAATATTGTTTTTTGAACAATAGCCAGGCTTGTGCTTAAAGAAAAATTATTGAGGCAGGTTGGAGCCAAGATGGTGGAGAACATACGTAATCCATCTGAGCTCTCTCAAATTACCCACCAAAAAACTGTGTTATGACAACTCAGAATGAATTCTGGAGAAGTTTAATCCACAAAAATATCCATGTCAAGTGAATTTTCAGTCTAAAATTACTTAGAAGGCTGACAAGAGGGGTGTAGTACACTAGGATGGAGGTAGAGCTCAAAGCAATGTGCCAGGGCAGAACCCACCAAGACAATGGACTCTAAGTGCAGCTAAAGAAGCAACAAAGACTTCCAGTGTTTCAGTCGCAGATGGTAAGGGAAGTTGGACAACTGCTCAGCAAAAGATTCCACAGGATCCTTTGCTGACTCTGGGTGCAAGACTATTGGTGCATTCCCCATACTCAGATCCAGGAAGCAATCCTGGGGCATAATCTCACGAGATTTTTACCCACCCATTCTACAGCCACAGAAGAGCACAGACCCTTGTTCACAGACACTGGATGACAAAAGATTTAGCAACTTCTATATAAAGTATCAGAAGGTCTAAAGTATAATATTCCAGAGGGTAAAGGAGCCAGGACTGCAACCTCTAATCCTTGGTGGGGGAGAAGATTATACAATAAAATAGAGAACTTTCAAACATTCCTGAGGAAATGACCAGAGCTGAATGGAAAACTTAATTCTCAAGTATAAGACGCAAGAGAAACATAAAAATGTAAACAGGAAAGAGAAATCAAAAGGCATTCAATTAGGATAAAAGTTTTCTATCACAACATGGGAAGATGATTCTGGTAACTCCAAAGAAACATATCATTATTAGGGCAGTTAGAAAGAGTATAAATAGACAGAGGGTAAGAGTGTACATTGAATATGATGGGATGATATGAAAAATAAAAGTAAGGCATGAGAAAGAGGAATACTTTGGGAAGATGGAGAAGGGAAAAATAGAATGGGGTAAATTATTTGATATCAAAGAGGCATTAAAGTGCTTTTACAGTGCAGGGGAAGATGGGGAAAGTGGGGTGGGAACACATGAACCTTATTTTCATCAGAATTGTCTCAATGAGGGAAGAATATACACAATCAACTGGGTATAGAAATCTATCTTACCCTACAGGAAAATAGGAGGGGAGGGGATGAGAGAATGGGGTGTGGAGCTGATATAAAAGAGGGCAAATTGGAGAAATAGAATAGAGAGTAATACACAATAATCCTAATGGTGCAAAAACCTTTTTACATCTCAATAAAGGTCTCATTTCTCAAATACATAGAGAAATGACTTGAATATGTAAGAATACAAGTCATTTGTCAATTGATAAGTAGTCAAAGGATATGAACAGGTATTTCTCAGACAAAGAAATTTAAATTCTCTCTAGTTATGTAAAAAATGTTCTAAGTCCCATTAATTAGAGAAATGCCAATTAAAAAAATTCCATGGTACTCATCCACACCCATCAGAGTGGCTGTTATGACAGAAAAGAAAAATGATAAAATTTGGAGGGAATTTAGCAAAATTGAGACATTAATATATAGTTGGGGTAGTTGTCAACTCATTCTGTCATTCTTGGAGCAATTTGGACCTAAGCCCAAAGAGCTGTAAAACAGTACATACTCTTTGACCCCAAAATACTACTGCTAAGTTTGTATTCCAAAGAGATTTTTAAAAAAGGAAAAGGACGTATATGTACCAAAACATTTAAAATAATTCTCTTTTGGGGTTTAAGAATTGGAAAATGAGGGGATATCCATCAGTTGGGGAATGGCTGAGTAAATTACAGTACATGATTTTAATGGGATACAATTCAATTGTGTTGTAAGAAATGGTAAATAGAAAGAGCTCGGAAAACCCTGGAAAGAATTACATAAACTGAAGCATGGTGAAATAAGTACAATCAGGAGCATATTGTATATATTGACAGGAATACAAGGAAGAGTTATGAATAATTTAGCTATTCTTAGCAATATGATGATCAAAAACTCAACGACTCATAAAAATGTCATCTGCTGATAGAATCTGAATACAGGCCAATTTTTTTTTAGTTTCTTAATTTTTTTTAAATTCACATTTCCTTCTACAAAAGGATTGATATAGAAAAATGTTTTACATGATTGTACATGTAGAATCTATCTGAGATTGCTTACTATCTCCAAGGGTGAAGGGAATGATTGGGAGGCTGAGGAGAGAAAGAAATTGAGACTTGATATTCTTTGAAAAAAGGTTAGGAAATGTTTTGTAATTCAGTGAAAATAAAATCAAATGTAAACATAAATTTTAAAAATTATATATATATATATATATATATATATATATATATAGTGTTTGCTATTAGGAGGATGAAAGGAATCCAACTAGGAAAGTGCTAAAATAATACTCCTTAGAAGTGTTGATGGGCAGAAGCAGGTAGGGATGTTGTGAGTATGGAGAAGGGGACATCCTTAAAATATCTTCACTTTTTGATCAAGTCTCCTAACTCTAAGTATTCTCCAAAAGCAGAGAATAGCATCAGTTATCTATTTCCTTAGAAAGATAGAATAAGTAATGTGTAGTAAAAAGCATGCCTCTTATATGAACTACAGCTTCATTTTTTTTTTTGTAGCTTGTATCATTAGTCTCATTTCTATCTGAGCCTTATAGATCTTATAGACTTTGCTAGGCAATCAGATACAGTCATTCCTGATGCAATATTTTAACAAGGATCTTCATTCTCCAATTTTTTCCACTTTTTAAAATCCAATTTTTATTTTCCTATATGAAGCTTTGAATTGTCCTGACTTAAAAGCTATAAGAGTTCATTTTCATCTTGGACTTCTCCAAGTTATTCAGTTCAGTTTGGAAAATACTTGAATTTTGAAAAAGGAGCCATGATTCTCAAAGAGATATGACTTTGGAGTCAAAGAACATGGCTTCAATGACTGCTCTGCCATAAACTGTGTGATCTTGGCAAAAAGATCCTTCACAACAGTAGTCCTCAGTTTCGTCATCTATCAAGTGAGACATATCAGGCAATATGTCTTCTTTAATACCATATAATTCTAAATCTCTGATGTTATTAGCCATTGCTCATGTTATTTCAGAAAATGCTCCCCATTCCAAAATGGTGGGTCAAAGATTGAGTAATTGTATCAGTTGATAATGAATTCACTGATAACTTCTTTACACTTATAACACTGACCAGCTCTGTTCTCATTTGGTAGTTCTTGTTTGAGAACTTATTGTTGACTAGATTGTGCAAAGCAACTTTATATTTTGATAAATCCATGATCTCATTGGTACTGGCATTTCTTCCATCAGCATAGATCACAATCCGTCCTTGCCTTCTCATCCTTGGCAATTATTGCCCATGTCCTCTCATAAATCCTCCATGGAGGATTTACCCAAAGTGCTGGAGGCCTTCCACTAAATCTTTTAATATTTCATGGATAGCACTGCAACCCTTGGGCTGCCCATCTGTTATCCCTTGCTCTTGCCACATAAATTGTAAAACAGTCAAGATGGATTACATCTACATCATACTACCTCTTCTCTAGATGGTGTTGCAGTGTCCCAAAGTCTGTTTAGTTCAGTCCCAGGCCACATTGGTACATTTTTGAGGAATAAACACTTTAGTCAATCTTTTGGTTACTTACCAAAGTCACCTGTCCCATTAAGAGAGGATTCAATTAGATAGAGAAAGGATACATTTGGATCCTGTACATCAAGGGAGCTATGCTCTCCTGCTGAACCCCTGAGTCTTCCTGAGCTCTGTCCTTTACTTTTCTTGCCTTTTTTGCACTAAATCCAATGTATCCAATAAATTAGCCTGGAAGTACTTACAAGAGGAAGGTAACCTCCATATGGCCTCTACAGTCAGAGTTCTCTCTGCCCAGATCATCAATCACATGATTTTCTGAATACATTTCCTATGGGCTAATACCAATACTATGTCATACTATGAATTCCCCTAATTCAAGGTAAAGGGTAATTAGGAAAAATAGAAAAACAGTGATATGACTCATCATGGTCTCCTGCAACTAACCTGTAGTAACAGACACATGTTAATGATGTCTGATTTCAGGAGACACAGAAATCTAATTGTTTTTCTAACCACGTAATTCCTACCATTAATTATTAGAATAAGACTTTTGTAAGCTTAACTTTGCTACATTTGATTATTTTTTTGGTGAATATGTTGAACTGCTTTTAAATATGTGATATAGAGGTTAAGTTCACAATAATAGCAAAGAAATAGCAATAAGTAGTATTTAGTGTGCAGCTAGGTTGCTCAGTGGATAGCATGTCAGAACTAGAGTGAGGAAGACTCATCTTTCTCAGTTCAAATCTTCCCTAAGATACTTATTAGCTGTGTGACTCTGGGGAAATCACTTAACTCTGTTTACCTTAGTTTCTTCATCTGTAAAATGAAGTGGAGAAGGATATGGAAAACCATGATAGGATCTTTGCCAAGAAAATACATAACAGGGTCCCAAAGAATTGGATACCACTGAAATGACTGAACTACAAAAACAATAGATGGATTTTTTTTCAAACTTTGCAATTTTCTTTTTTTTTTTATTCTCATAACATTTTAATGAAATGGGTGCAATTTTTATCCAGATTTCCAGATTAGAAAACTGAGAGTTTAAGAAATGTGCCCAATATGAAATAGCTAGTAGATGTCAAAGGGATTTGAATTTAGATCTTTCAAATGTCAGTGTTTTATTCACCATGAAAACTAGCTGTCTATCCATTCAGAAACCAATATTACTGCAAAACATCCTTGATCTCTGCTGTTAGTTTAATTTATCAAGAAGCAAGGTAGAAGGAGTGCTACCTTTTATGGATCTGTTTTAGTCTTTTTTTAGCCACTTACAATGTATGTGTTACTTTCTCTATATATCTAACAATATAATACTTCCAAAATGTATTAGGTAGAAAATTGGATCAGAACCTGTCTATGTTATTTAACTAATTGTGTCACATAAAAGAATATATTTCACTCCTCTGATATTTTGTTTTGTTTTTAATGCATGAAGAAATTATGTAGGTTGACTCTTAGATGATTGTGTTTCCTTCCTGCTATAAATGAATGATTCTATAAATCTATGAAATTTTTAGAAGTCAAAATATGTATAACTTTGTGTATTTATGTGATGTTATTGTTTAAAATCTATTTAATTGTGGTCCAAATGGTGAGACATTTCTCTTAAAATAGGCAGAATATTCAATCAATTCATCATCAGGCACTTATTAAATGTCTAATGTATTCTATGACCTTGGTTTGGCTAAAGTGTTAAGAAAGGGTCATCTCAAGATTCATATTCCAGCTATAAAATTATGATGCTGTGATTTTATAACATTAAAGCAATTTGGCTTGGTAAGGATAGCCCAGCGCTTACGTGTCATTGACATAGTCATCAAGAACACCTCATCATGGCAGATAATGCATTAAAACTCATTGTGAAGATAAATTGTTTCATTCTATATATTTATGATCCCTGTGTCATTTATAGAACAGCATTTTGCTCGTAGCAACTGTTTAACAAATGGTTGTTATTTGATTGACTATTTGTGGTCATCTAGCTGAAATGTTTGAGAGGTAGAATTTGAACTGGAAAAAAGTATGACTCAATTTATTCTCTAGATTAGTGTGTCTTTGGAATGTTCTGGAGAGGGGGATGGTAGAGAGGTTATAAGCATTTTATGTACCCTCTGAAATATTTTGATTTTCAGTCATTCTTTAAACAGGGGAAAACCATAAACACACTCACACACACAATGTTTCTTTGGCATGACAATATAAAGATCATGTCTGCCTTTCTGTGACCATATTTATGTTGTTATAAAACACCCTCTGATGAGTTTTTCCTATGGGTTCTTGCTCTCAAAGCATCATCTACTAGTTTGGATTGCTTATAACTATTTTCTCTCATTTTTCAAAGAAATGCATATAAAATGGTAAAACAATTACATAAAAATGAGGAAAATAATTTACCCTTTAAAATTTATTTGAAGTAGAAAATAGTAACTTTTTCTAATGAATTTTCTCATAAAATTACTCTAATCAAAAGCCTTTAGTACAATCAATTTCAGCTTTTATTAGCATTATTTAAGTTCTGTTAATTGGTATAAAATATTAATTTTTAATATTCAAAAACATTTCTAGAACTAAAAGGTCTACAAAGTATTTTGTGATACATATATATGCATCTACATAATACATGCATATACGTATCTAGCATCTAGATACTACTTTAAAGTTCAGAGAGCATTTCACAAATAACTCATTTATTTGTCACAACAAAATTGGTAAGTTTCTATTATTATCTCCATTTTACATAAGAGAAAATAGAGGCAGAAAGAGGTTAAGGGAATTGCCCAGATTCACACAGTAAATGTCCCGGGATAGATCGATTTTAACTCTGATCTTTCTTTCTGTATACAGATGGAGAGAAAAAAAGAGAAAAAATTTTAAGATTTTAATTAATTAAAAATAAATGTCTAATTATAATCTATGCCTTATCTACTATACATTTTTATATATTTATATTCATAGGTAGCATAGAACTATGAGGCATAGATTATCATCAGACATCTATGCCTGCAGGTATATATGCAAACATTTAATCCATCTTACATATATATTTATATACATACATAATATATATGTATTCTAGGCCCAATGATAGACATTTATGTCCAATTAATTATAAACTTATATATTTGTTGATTGATTAGATAATCTGAAATCTACATATTGATTTTTTACATGTAGTTGCTTTGTCTCAAAAATGGGTCATAGTAAGCTTTGCATTTAGATTCTAGTCATTTTTATTTCAACAAGGAGGAGAAAATACCACAGGTCAAGCTTAATATCTATTTTGATTCTTTTGATTTCTCTTTTAATTTCCCTTTTTTGTTCTCTTTCCTTTTGCCTCCCACTATCTCATCCACTAACCTCTTTTTCTTACCTCTTCTGTCACTCTCTCCCTGTCTCTGACCCTCTCTGTCTTTCACTCTTACTTTCTCACTCTGTCTCTGTATCTCTGTCTCTCTGTCTCTGTCTTTCTCTTTCTTCTCTCTCTCTCTCACACACACACACACACATTGATTTACTGGTGACTATTTTACATGTCTGTGACTTCTTCCTAATCTCAAAAGAAAAGAGTATTCCTTTGTATAAAAAAAAAAAAAAACAGTTCCCTAAGAGGTACATGGCTAAAATTACTCTCCCCTCTGTGATGTCTGGACATCAAATGCTAGGTTACAAGAGTGGTGCTATTTTGTGGAAGACCTGAAGCACATGACATAGTGGTTTAATACCTTGATGGGATGATTTAAAGATTTAGTGGAGGGATATTTGCAGATGTTATTCATCTCTTTGGTGTTTGACCATTTTTCAACTTAGGTATTTTCTCTTGTTTTTCTTCTATGCTCAAAATTTTGTCATTCATTATCTCCATCCATCTCTCTATCTCTATCTATCTATCTATCTATCTATCTATCTATCTATCTATCTATCTATCTATCTATCTATCTTTCTCTCTTTCTTTCTTTCTTTCTTTCTTTCTTTCTTTCTTTCTTTCTTTCTTTCCATCCATCCATCCATCTATCTATCTATCTATCTATCTATCTATCTTTCTATCTTTCTTTTTTCTTTCTTTCTTCTTTCTTTCTTTCTTTCTTTCTTTCTTTCTTTCTTTCTTTCTTTCTTTCTTTCTTTCTTTCTTTCTTTCTTTCTTTCTGTCCATCCTTCTATCTATCTATCTATCTATCTATCTATCTATCCATCTATCTATCATCTATCTATTTATCCATCTATCATCTATATAGCTATCTATCTCTCCATCCATCTGTCTGTATGTCTTGTGTTTGGCTGTCTAGCTTGCACATAATTGATTTGCTCATTATCTTCCCATTAGACTTTAAGCTCCTTGAAAACACAGTGAATGGTATATGGTAGGTCCTGACTGACACATGCCATGCCTATCGTTCATTTACTATATTCATCCTTACATAATAAATGCACATGAGCATAATACCCTATTAGTTGTTTGAAGTGGGATAATGGATTTAATTAATTGGTTGATTCCACAGAACCTTCCTCTTACAATAGAATGGAAGATGATCATATTGTTCCCCAAATCACTGAAAGGTAAGTAAGGACTAAAATGAAACTGGTGAAAGTGATATGAAATCCATTTAGGCAACATTATATACAGCATTCATACTGGGCTTCTCATTATCTCTTGTTTCCCATATCCAATCTGTTGCCAAAGCCTGATTATTTTTCCTTTGTGACACCTCTTAAATAAACTCCCTTCTCTCTTCTGATATTGTCACCACTCCATTGGAGGCAATTAGAAAATTACCTCATGCCTCTATAATTGCAGTAGCATGCTGGTGAGATTGCCTGCCTCAGTTCCCTCCTCATTCCAATCCATCCTTTTTTTCAGACATTTAAGTGATTTTCCTAAAGAATAGATCCTAATGTTTTATCACACTTCTCTTTCGAAAAACTTCCTTTTGCCTCCAGAATCAAATTCAAAATATATCTTTGGCATCCCAAATTTATAAGAACCTATGTCCCTCATACCCTTGTAGTATTTTTTCCATCTTACTCCTTACTTTATACTCTTTGATTCAGTTATCTTTTCTTCTCCTTATACCTAAAATAAAATAAAGTATATTTTGTCTCCAGGATTTTTCTCTGACTCTCCCCCATGCTGATAAATGTTTTCCTTTGTCATGTGTTCCTAATGACATCCCTAGTTTCATTTAAGCCCCTATTTAAATTGTAAGAAAACTTTCTTTAACCTCCCTATCTTCTTAATTCAACTAACTTTTTATTTATCTTGTGTAGTTTACTTTGGCCCAGTGGATAGTTCTGGACTTAGATTCAGGAACACACATGCTTTTTTATATATAAATGTTTGTATGAAGTATTTATATAAATGAAATAATATAATACTTGTTAATAATAAAATACAAATGAAATAATAAGTGAATGTACAAATGACTAGAAATTATAAAAATTACATAAATCAATCAATTGATTATAATTGTAACTTGGAATGTTGTTATTTTCCTCTTCCATTTTGATACCAAGACACATTAAGTACAATCCCATAAAATACATATCTTTCAGAATAGAAGTCTAATAATGTCTGAGGTGTCATTGGTCTATTTTTCTCAGAGAAAAGTCACAGAGGACATAATACCCATTAAAGGATTCAGTGGTAATGTAATTAGAAGAGAACTGAATGTCTCATACATAGGATAAGTACTCCCTAAGTACTAAATTAACAAGAGGAGAGGCTATGCATTGGATTAATTCTTCATGGACACTTCATGGGAAAATATGGTTAAGAATTAGACAATAGAAGAAGGTATAACAGGGTCATGATCTGAATGAGTAGAGTAAATCTTAATACAAATAAAATGATTCCACCAAAATATACAGCTTCAAGTAAGCATTATTTTCTAATCTGGGAGAATGATCTGATAGAAATTTTTTTGTGGTTGAAATAATATTTTCAATGAGCACATTTCAATTATATCATTGATTTGTCCAAAAAGATTTATCAGTCAATTTGCATTCATTAAATCCATGTTAGCAATATGATAGGCATTTCAGAAACAAATAAAAAATAAACAAAAAGCATGTATTCTTAAAAAATAAAAACCAAAAGCCTTATTTCTGACTTAGATTCAATACTGAAAATGAATTCCAAGACAGAAGAGTGGGAAGGTCAAGGCAACTGGGGTTAAGTAACTTGCTCAAGTCACAAAGTTAGGGCTGAGCCCCTTCTCTCCAAACTTGAGACCTTACATTTAATCCACTGAGCCACCAAGCTGTCCCATGAAGTTTATATTCTAATGGCAGAGTAGTAATAAATGGATTTTTTATGAGTTGTATTACCTTGGGAAATGACTTCATGCCCAATAATTACCTTTGTAATGAGAAAAAACACCTTCTTGGTGAATAGATTTTTGAAAACTACTATAGACTATGTTCTACTATAAAGTAGAATATTATTAATCATAGAATAAAGTCACTGTTGTATTTCAAGAGATTTTAGAGCATGCATTCAAAGACAAAAGAAACTCAGATCATAGTTCCAGAAGTAGACAGGATCTCAGATGTCTAAGCCCTTCATTTTATAGGTGAGGAAATTAAGGTGCAACAAGTTTAATTGACTTGCCCAAGGTCATAAAAGTAGTACATTTCAGAAAAGGGAATGTAATGAAAGTCTCCTAAATCTAAATCCAACCTTCTTCCAATGCATTATGTTACCTCTTAGATAATAAAGACCACTATCTTTTACAATCATATTATCATAAGTCTAAACCATTCAAACAAAACCAAATGGTTTTTCATTATCTCTCTGAATCTCTGAAAGTAACTTGTCAATCAAATTGTATTTGCTTTAATTTCAACATGATTAATAATATATTTTACATAGAAATTTTAATTGAACAACATTAAACTTAAAATAATAATTTATTATAAGTAACATTAAAGACAACTCATTCTAGTTTTTAACATGTACAATACATGAATAAAAATGGAAACTAGAATATTTTTTCTTCTTTTCTAAATGAGGATATTTAGTCTTAAAATAAGCTCTAGTTACATAGGCTCAATAAACACTAACATTTTCTCCAACAACTTTGAAGAGACCCCTAGAATAGGTTTTTACAAGCTGTCTACCATTATATTTTATCATAAGTGAATGTTTTCAAAACTTTATGAGGCAACTGGGGCATTGGAACAAATCCAGATGGGAAATTAAGGTACTATTCCAGAAATTGTTACTAAATCACTTCAAAGGCCTAAGTTATATGTGATTTAATGATATTAACATGATGAGAGAGTAGAAAGAAATAAGCAGAAACCATTTTTCAATTGCCCCACTCCTCTTACCTATGGAAAATGTGTATGTATTATGAGATCAGCAATTTATACTTGAAAGTTCACTAAAGCCAAGTCCTTCATTTAGTAGCTAAGGAAACTGAGTCACAAAAAGATGAAACACTTTGCCTTGTGTCCCAGAAACTGAATATCAGATCCAGGATTTAATTAAAGATTTTTTTAGAAAATCTCATCTTCTTTCCTCCCTGTGCAGCATATTGTTATATATAGTGTTAGCTTTAATATTTTTATAAAAAAGTAAGAAATTATAGTTCTTTCATTTTCTCCAATATCAATAAACAACCATACTACATACATAGTAAAGACTAAACTCATAAGAAAAACAGTTAGTTTATGATCAAAATACAACTCATAAAAAATTAAATGATTCTCCATTAATATCTGGTTGAAAGGCAATGAGAAAAGAATTCTCATTAATAAAATTATTAATTATGGTAATTAGAAAAAAATTTATTTGTAGTTTTTTTCTTTCATTTCATTACTTCTCTAGAATATAGAAATAACACGACCTTGAGATAGCTTCCTTAACACTAGTCCTCAAGGGTTTGCTCATTGAACACAAGAGCATTAATAGCCAATGTTTAAGAATTCTAGATCTAATTTTTCTGCAAAAGCTTGTGAGAGGTACCATTTCCCAAATGACAAAGTTTTCCTTGCTTTTTTTCCTTTTTTATATTCAGAGAGAACCGATGTGTGTGTGTGTGTGTGCGCGCACACTCAGAAGTTTCACATTTGATATACCTTATCATAGAATCTATCCATTCCAAAATATTTCTATGTTAATATAAAATATTTGCCTTTCATTAAGAGTAGAAAAGATACACAGATCTTTGTAAGGTTGAGAACATTAACAGAAATAATAATAATTGAAAAACTAAGCCATACTTCCTAATGTAAATAAATATGGATCACCTAAAGTCTCTGCTTATTTGTAGTTAATGGTCATAGGAGAAAATGTATAATTAATAGATTTTTAATATCAATGGAGGGCTGAGTAAACTATCAGTAACAATAAATATGGCTGTTGCAATACTAGTGAACAAATAACATGATGGATTGAATATCTACTGACAAATTTTCTGAATAATTATTTGAATTTAATAAAAAATGCAACTATGATTAATTATAATTAATATTATCTATGTATTCAGTATGCAAACATTTAAGTTTTGCTCATTAATGAAGATTCACATTGCCCTTACATTAATATATTAAATTAATATTTTTCTCAAAATTAATATTTTTTTCTCAATTTGATCTAAATTATATTGCATATTTGGTTTGATTTTTTTCTCTTTTTAGCTCATATAATGAGGAAAGACTCTAGTACCTTGAGTAGAAACCTTGCGGTAAATTTATATGAGTGTATATACAAGAGGCTCACACCATTGATAGGTCTGAATGAGTTGTCATCTATATTGTTGGAAGGAACTCCTGAATCAGTAGATCATAGATCCATTCAAGTATTTTAAGAATAGTCTTAAAAATCCAGGGGACATTACCAATATATAACAACCAGTCATCTCTAAAAATTCTTCCAAGAATGCATTAAGATAATAATAATAGTCCATCCTACATCCCTAATTATACTTTTACATTACTGCTAGAGAAAGGAAAAAAAATGTGCATTTTCCACACAGATAAAAGAGGGAACTACTAAACCATGAAATATAGTTTGAAATTTGCTTTAGCATCTTCAGGACAAGCCCATGCATCAACTTCAACCTTAAAATGAAACATTTTAAAAATAATTATTGCCTCTTTCCCCTTAAAATTTCTCCATTGAGTGGTTTATGCAGAAATGGACAGAAGAGAAAACATAAAAGTGTTAAAAAAAAAAAAAAACAAGTGATGAGTTTTCATCTTTTCAAGAGTATAAAGATGGGTGGGGGTGGGAGACTTGAAGGAGAGGTTGGTCATGTTCCTTGCAGGCAGGTGTTGTAATGGACAAAACATTATTCCTAGAGTCAGGAAGACTTGATCAAATCAATCCTTATACACTTCCCACTACCTTGACCTTTGAAAAGCACTTTAATCTCATTTTGCCTCAGTTTCTTCACTTGTAAAATTAGGATAACAATAGCACTTTCTCTCATAATTGTTATGGGCATCAAAGGAGATGATATTTGTAAAATTTTCAATGTATAGGACATTATAAGCAATATTTAAATGTCAGGTTATATGATTATTTACCAATCCTGGTAAATCACTCCCTAAAAATATAATTGAGTGAATGGACAAGCATCCATTGATAAAGGAATTAGGAGGTCTAGGTTCAACATTTAGGTCATCATGCAAATAACATGTCATTCTAAGGCCTTAGATAAATCAATTTACTATTCTGAACTTATTTCAGGCAGAGCTGGGCTCAAATCGAGCCTCGGACACTGTTTGTTATATGTCATTGTTACGTCACTTGAACTCTTTCCACTTTAATTTTCCCATCTACAAAAATGTGAATATCTTGAGTGGCTAAGACTGTAATGATAAAAAGGGATAATGGATAAAAACAATTTGAAAGCATGCAAATGCTCACTAAATTAATTATTTCATAATAATATAGTAGGAGCACTGATTGATCATCTTTACTTCAATCCTGCAAAATCTCGCACATCTCTTTCCTTTTTTTTTTGTTTAAGTTTTTTAAATTTTAGTTAATTGATTAATTTAGAGCATTTTTTCCAGGATGACAAAAATCATGTTCTTTCCCTGCTTTCCTCCCAATTCCCTCACATATTCGATGCACAATTCCACTGGGTTTTACATGTGTCTTTAGTCACGACCTATTTCCAGATTATTGATATTTGCATTAGGGTGATCATTTAGGGTTTATAACCCCAATCATATCCCCCTTTACCCATTTGATCAAGCAGATGTTTTTCTTCTCTGTTTCTACTCTCCCAGATTTTCCTCTGAATGTGGATAGTGTTCTTTCTCATAAGTCCTTCAGAAATGTCCTGGATCATTGCATTGCTGCTAGTAAAGAAGTCTACTACATTCGATTGTACCACAGTGTATCTGTTTTGGTGTATAAGGTTGTCCTGGTTCTGCTCTTTTCACTCTGCATCACTTCCTGGAGGTTGTTCCAGCCTCCATGGAATTTCTCCAGTTCATTATTCCTTTGAACACAATAGTATTCCATCACCAACAGATACCACAATTGGGACAGCCATTCCCCAATTGATGGGCATCCCCTCATTTTCCAATTTTTGGCCACCACAAAGAGTGCAGCTATGAATATTCTTGTACAAGTCTTTTTCCTTATTATCTCTTTGGGGTACAAGCCCAGCAGTGCTATGGCTGGATCAACGGGCAGACAGTCTTTTAGCACCCTTTGGGCATAGTTCCAAATTGCCCTCCAGAATGGTTGGATCAGTTCACAACTCCACCAGCAATGAATTAATGTCCCAACTTTGCCACATCTCCTCCAGCATTCATTACTTTCCTTTGCTATCATGTTAGCCAATCTGCTAGGTGTGAGGTGATACCTCAGAGTTGTTTTCACTTGCATTTCTCTGATTACAAGAGATTTACACAGCCATCTCCTACTTTGAGTCATCATCACCTCTCAAGTGGTGTATTGTAATAGCATCTTTTTACCTCAAAATTTCCCTTCATTCCAATCAATCCTTCACATACCTGCCAAAAAGATCCTCCCAAACCCTATCTCTGATTATTTCTACAAACTTCCCCAAATATATCACTTCTCAATGATCTCTAATTTTTTTCCCATTACATATAGAATGAACTACAACCTCTTCTCTTTGACATTTTAAGGCTTTCCCAATCTTGCTCCAAACAACTTTTTTACACTACATTGCTTTTCTCCATGTACTTCAGAGTTCTGGAAAAGAAGCCTTCCTGTACTGTTTTGCACACAAAATTATCCATGCATTTGTCGTCCATGCCTAAAATGAATTTCCTTTTTACTTCTACTTCTTGAAATTCCTCGTTCCCTTAAAAACTGAGTTCACATATCATCAGTCTTTGGTGAACTTCAGAGTTCTTTTAGTGACCTATATTCTTCCTAGAGGAAAAACAGATAGACCCACACACACATAGGATAACTTTGGGTAATGCTGTTTTTCTGTGGCCATGGGGTAGAATACCAAAGTATCTAAAATATAAATTGAAGGTTCACCAATGAGTTTATTATATTAACATGGTTGGTGTGATACAATGTGTTACTAAAAGAGAGTTACCCTAGAATTGATAAATAATGTCCTCAGAAGCATTTATTATGGGTAGAGAGGAGATATGGACTGGGAATTAATAAATTTCTCAGAGTCTTGAGAAGTACTTATAACAAAGAAAGAGGCAGAGAAAAGCACCCAGAATGTTTATTGGAACCCAAAAGTTCGGATCAAGTATTAATGATTCATAAAAAATTAGCAAAGAAAGATAGATTATGATCAGCTATTTTGGAGTGATGACTAGAACTGATTAAATCAAAGACAGATCAAAATAATAATAACTAATATAACTAGTCTTTATATAGCATTTTAAGTTTGACAAAACATTTCAGAATATCTCATTTTTTCTCACAAAAAAAACCCAGAGATAGAGGTGTGATTATTATTCCCATTTTATAGCTGATGAAATCAAGGTTGATAGAAGTTAAGTGTAACATAGCATCATATTGTTCATAAGCATATAATATCAGAACTGATCTCAGATCTTCTAGGTTCTAATACAAATTATGTCTCCTAATTAGAGAGGATTAGGTGATAAGCATTTTTCTACACCCAGAGATCGGTATCCTTGTGATACGTCACACTAAATATGAATATACAACCCCCATTATTTTACATCTTGGGAAACAGGCCCAGGAATATTAAGTTATTTATCTGAGATCACAAAAGAATTAAGCATAAGAAATGGGGAGAGAAGAGACTTAGGGATGTGAACTTGGGTCCTCTAACTCCAGATTCATGGGATTACATGATTTATTATTTGGAAGGAACCTTAAAACTCATACCCTTTTAATTTAACCTCTTTATTCTCTAAGTGAGGAAACTAAGATCCAGGAAAATTAGATGATTTGTCTGAGTTCTCATTGGAAGAATCCATTAGAGGTGAGAATCTAACTGAGGCCCTTTGATTCCAAAGACAATGCTTTATCCAAGTGATATAACTTACCTAGACTTGTACTCTGTGAAAATGGGATCTGACAAACCAGAGCCACTTCCATAACCAATTTAACTAATGTATTAGAAATGAAATTAGAATCAACGTTAGTAATGAAAAAAAAAAAACAAAATCTATCTCAGTGTTTTAGTATACTTTCAATTATAGAGAAGCCCAAAGGGGAGAAAGTATATTTATTTGTCTGTGTTGTTTTCTAAGCAATGTTTTTCTTCAATTCCAATCATATTTCTTGATTATAGGAATGTTACCAAAATTTGGAGTGACATTTATAGTTACATACATGGATAAAATGAAAACTAGACCCAAAATATATGCTAGTTATCCCAGAAGAGGAGAGGAAAAACTCACCTGGGAGAGTTCTGACTGTTGTAAAAATATGTTCTATAACTCTCCACAATATCTATGTTGGGACTAGCTAAGAAGATTTATGGAGCACAAGAGAGACAAAATACATGAAATAGAAATGTATGAGCAGGTGGGAAGCAGGACAGAATAGGAAATGAATAAAGAATGACCAGAAGAATACCTAACAAGAGAATAGAGGGTCCTCATATCTACTTCAATGGAATTCTATGATATGCTCCCTTGTTGCAAATAAACTTCGAACAACTGATGGAATGGAGTCCATTGTATACTAGAAATGCTAAATCGAGGGCTCTCTAGAAGATATTTCTTAGTCATGTCTACAAAAAATTCTTTGTTTATATATGTGAGTGTTGTATATGTGTGTGTGTGTGTGTGTGTTCCTTTATGTGCTTAGCCACAAACATTCAAGGATAAACACAATGGCCAATACCTATTGAACCTAGGTGGGTGTCATAACCATCAGGTTCCTCATTATAAAATATGTGATCTACTAAAGTTTCAAATAGATTAAATTATAATCTCTCAAAGACCTTGGTTTCCTTCAAAGTCCAACTCACAATAACCCCCCTTTACAACTCCAAATGCTGATTCACATTGCCAAAGAATATCAAAACAAATTAAATAAATAAACTAATAGAATATAAGTTCCTTGAGGGAAGATGTTTTTTTTTTTTAATTCAGTAATCTTTCTATCCTCAGCCTTTGTAGTATGGAAAGGTACATAGCACCTAGTAGAATGTATTTATATGCCCTTCTTCCTCAACTACATCCTCATCAAACACAGACACACACACATACACATGTACCAGAAAGTCATTCTAATTTACTCTTCCAATTTGTAATCTCACCATTTATTGCCTCCATTAATCTAGGATTGTATTCTGCTGTAGCATTTTCACAGATTTGGTTCTACTGAGACCCTGTACAAAATTCCCTTCTCCTTTGCCTTTATTTACCCCTGATACTATGCCTTAAAAGAAAGGAATCCATAGCATAAGGCTAAATTTGACCCAAAGTGCTGATGCTAGACACGTTTATCTGGCTTCCAGACATTTTAGCTCTATTTCTTACAAATATTTCTCCATTAGCAACAATATGGACTCATTTTCCAAAAAGATTTGAGTGTTTCCTTTACCCCTATATGGCTGATGAACATAATGACTGACGTTTCCATTCAGAATAAGCAACACCCTCCAATAACATGAGCCATCAGGAAAAAAAAAGACAAATAAAACAAAGATGATAATCTGATATACTTCACTGGAAAAGCAACTGACCTAGAATATTGATCTAGGAGAGACAATCTAAGAATCAATGGAATACCTGAAAACTGTGGTTTTCAAAAAAAATACCATGGAAAATCTATTATAAAAATTCATCATGGAAAACTGTCCTGATATACTTGATCAGGAGAAGAAAATAGAATTGAAAAGAATTTATCAATCATCCACTGAAAGAGACTATGAAATAAATTATCCCAGGACATTATAACAAAATTTAAGAAGACGTCCTATAATAAGTCAGAGGAAACATTTCAAATACTGTGAAACCATATTCAGGATTAAATAAAACCTGGGAGATTCTACTTAATGAACCATAAGGAATGGGATATGACATTCTGAAAGTTAAGGATCTAGGTCTGCAACCAAGAATCACCTTCCCAGAAAAACTAAACATAATCTTCCACATGGAAAAAAAATGGTGCTTAATGAAAAATTCCCAAGACCAGATAGATTCACAAATGAATTATACCAAACATTTAAAGACAATTAATCTGTAAACTATACAAATAATTAGGGTAAAAAGCTGAAAAAAAAACATCCTACCAAACTTCTTTTACAGCACAGATATGGTATTGCTACACAAACCAGGAAGACCAAAAACAGAGAAACAAAATTATAGATAAATCCTAGTAATGAATATTGATTTAAAATTTTAAATAAAATGCTAGTAGAGATTGCAGTAATATATCACAAAAATCATACAGGGATTTACACCAGCAATGCACAAGTTCAATGTTAGGAAAACCATTCACATAATTGTTTCCCTTCAATAATTAAACCAACTGAAATCATATGATTTTCTGAAAAAATGCAGAAAATAGCCTTTGAAAAAATATAATATCCATTCCTATTAAAATGCTAGAGAGCATAGGAATTAATGGAGTATTTCATAAAAAGATAAATAGTATATATCTAAAATTATCAGCAGACTTTATGTATAATGGGAATAAACTAGCTTTCCACAAAAGATTGAAGTGAAGAAAGGATGATGATCATCACCATTGTTAATTAATATTGTGTTTGAGA
Source organism: Monodelphis domestica (assembly GCF_027887165.1). Classification (NCBI taxonomy): domain Eukaryota; kingdom Metazoa; phylum Chordata; class Mammalia; order Didelphimorphia; family Didelphidae; genus Monodelphis; species Monodelphis domestica. Next base: position 27,534,922 of record NC_077234.1, on the reverse strand, counting down.
AATGCTAGCGATATCAATGAGGAGAAAAAGGAATTAAAAGAATTGGAATGTGCAATTAAGAAATAAAACTACCACTCTTTGTAGATAATACAATGGCATTTTTAGATAATCCTAAGATCCAAATTAATAAAATAAGATCCAGAAAAAAAGAGCCAATTAACAACTTTAGCAAAATTGCCATATATTAAATAAATCCACACAAATCATAAGCATTTCTTTATATTACCAACAAAATATAGCAACAAGAGAGAGGAAATAGATTTCATTTAATTTAATTTTAGATAATATGAAATACTTGGGTGTCTACCTGCCATGACAAACCTAGGAATTATGTGAAGTCAATTACAAAACTCTTCATAAAAATGAAGTCAAACTTAAACATTTGTAAAATATTAATTACTCGTGGTTTGGCCAAGCCAATGTAAAAGAAAACTGAAATTAATATGCTTATTCAGTGCTGTAGCAATTTAATTGTTCCAAAATTATTTTATAGTACTAGAAAAACTAATATATGAAGAATATCAAGGGAATCAAGTAAAATATGTGAAAGAAGTTATTCTAGTAGTACCAGATCTCAAACTGTATTACAAAGCTGTAATATCAAAACTTTCTGCTACTTGCTAAAAAATAAATGGTAGAAATATTGAATAGATTAGACACACAATACATAGTAGCACATGGCCATAGTTATTTAGGGTTTGATTAATCCATCCATCCCCACTTAGACAAGGATTCATTATTTCACAAAAACTATTGAGAAAACTGGAAAAGAAGTATGGCAGAGATTAGGTATAGACCAATATCTCACACATTAGACTAAGTTAAGGTAAAAATTGATACATGATTTGGAAGTAAAGTATATTTACATTAGCAAATTAGGGGAGTGTAGAATACCTGTCAAATCTATAGCTAAGGAAAGAATTATAAGCAAGAGACAGACTGTATTATAAGATATAAATAGATATATTTATTATATTAAAATAAAAAAAAATTTGCACAAAGAAAACAGATACAACCAAGATTCAAAGAAAAGGAGAAATCTTGGAAAATCTTTGTAAAAGGCATCTCTAATGAAGACCTTTTTTCCTCAGATATATAGAAAACTGACTCAAATGTATAAAAATACAAATCTTTCCCCAATTGATAAATAGTGAAAGGATATGAACAAGCAGTTTTCAGATGAAGAAATAAAGAACTATATATAAATGCTCCAAATCATTCATCAGAAAATTGTAAATTAGAATGTTTTTCTGGTACCAATTCACATTGGTTATTATGACAGAAAAGCAAAATAATAAATTCTGGATGGGATGTAGGAAAATTGGGACATTAATGCATTGCTGGTTGAGTTGTGAGCTGATCCACCCATTCAGGAGATCAATTTAGTACTATGCCCAAAGTACATTAGAATTGTGCATACCCTTTGATCCAAGGATACCACTACCTGTTATCTATACCAAAGAGATTTAAAAAGGGAAAGAGAGATGTTTGTATAAAAATATTTATAGCAGCTCTTTTTTGTGTTGGCAAAGAATTGGAAATTGAGGGAATAGCCATAATTTGGGAAAGGCTGAACAAGTTGTGGCACATGATTATAATAGAATACTACTGTGATATAAGAAATAATGAGAAGGATGATTGAAGAAAAACCTAGAAAGATATACATGAATTGATGCAAAGTGAAATGAGCAGAACAAGGAGAACATTGTATTAAGTAAGAGCAATATTATATAATGAACATTATAATGAATTACTTCAGTATTCTTAACAATATAGTGATCCCATAAAATCCTCAAGGACTCATGATGAAAAATGCCAGCTAACTCCAAAAAAGAATTGATGGAGTATGACGGGGGACTGAGGCATATTTTATTTTACTTAATTTTTTTCATTTTTCTTTCATTTGTTTAAATTTTCTTTCTAAAATGACTAATATGAAAAAAATTTAGACTATTACACATGAATAATCATTATCAGATTGCTTGCAAACTCATTGAGGGAGAAGAGGAGGGAAAGAGGAAAGGTAAAAATTTAGCTCAAAGAAAAATGTTTAAATTTTTTTCATGTAATTAAAACAATAAAATGTTTTAAAAGTTTGGAAGGGAAAATTGGGAAAGGATAACTAAGTTCTGCTTTATTCTGTCATCCTGGTTCCTCTCCAAGAAGTGTTACATGTTTGCATTTTGACAAATTGGCAAGACCCTATGATCCAGCTTCATGCAAAGGAAAGAAATAAACCTTCAGCATTAAAAATGCCTGACTCAATCCTGCCTATCATTTATTCTGGTTTTATAATAACAATTGAGTCATTTCAACTCTCAGTGCCATGAGAATATTCTCTAAGACAAAGATTATTATCTCAGTGGCCATAGTTCTAAAGTAGTACATTGATAGATTTCAGGGGGTCATTAAATTTTAATAATACTAATATAATTGGATTAGTTTATAATTCTATGCATTTCACCTTCCAAGTTTAAAAAACAATCTAAATAAGGTGTCCACAGACTTCAGAGACTGTCATTGGGTCCACATTTCTCCTTCCTTCTTTCCTTTTCTCTCTCTCTCTCTCTTTCTCTCTCTCTCTCTCTCTCTCTCTCTCTCTCTCTCACACACACACACACACACACAAATTCAGGAACCCATGTTTAAAGACTAAATTCCAGGAAATTTCCAGTTTTTTTCAGTGAAGAATGTTTCCACTTCTGGAACTTCTTTATACTAATGTTTTGTCAGACTTTTACCAAAGCAAAACATAACAAAACTTATCTAAGTTTGCAAAACAAAAGGGATTGGACAAAAGAAATGATTTTAATTATATAATTTTAGATAACCACAGTCTAATAAGGAACTTTTTGGGGATCAGAGGCATCAAACAGGGAGGAAATTTAGGTATTGCTGACAGAGGTTCTTTTATGTTTTTTTTTTTTAATGATTCTCTTCTAAGTGGTGTTTACTAGCCTCTTAAATGGTTAGTTCTTTGTTCTTTTGAAGAGCAATTCTACTAAACCACATACCATCTACAGGACTGGTCTATTCTTCAGTTCTGTTAGGGTAATGGGTAAGATTTTTTTTTTAAGACTGATATGGCTTTGGCACTAGTGTTGATATGCTCAAACAGTGCTAGCTCATTACTATTCAATGCATCAATGGCTATCCCTCCAATTACTTTGACAACCTGAGTAGCCTTGCTCTTCAAGTTGTCTTGGAATCATTGATCCCAAGACCAAAGGATAAATGTTCAGAATGGCCTCCCTGATTAAAGTTGTCTTCCTTCTCTGGCATCTGAGTGATGTAAAAACTATTTAACTCTGTGCACATCAGAGACTATTGTCAATATAAAATTTTATCTACTCTCATTCCCCTGAACACATTCAGGGTGGGCATGGGGAGGAGCAAAAACTGATGTTCTCTTTTTCATTTTAGAAAAAAAATAATTGTAAGAAATTCTTCCTTATGCAAACGTACAGTTTTTTAACCAGATTGTTTACATTTTTACAAATTAATCTGTTTAATTGCTACTTCCTACCATTATAATCACTTTATGAAGTTTTACTTTTTTATATTTACATATATTAACAAAGAGGACTAGTGATTTGCTTTGTAAAATCTATAAGCATTTTTTTTTAATTATGGGAAAGACTACATAAAAAAAAATAGATACATTTGAAATACATCCAAAGAAGATGGAGGAAAGTCATAGATATTTGAAATACTGGGATTATTCTACTGAAAAACATTATATTAATATCAACAACATTGTTAATTAATCAATACATGCCAAAGCTTCAGATGAACATTTTTGAGTTATTTTACAATAAATGAATTTGCAGCAAATTTGCAAATTCTTAATTTGCAATCACTTTTTCATTCTCCAGGAAGTTGGTTTATACATGTTTCAGAAATTATGTGAGTATACATTCACAATCCATCATGTCTCCTATGGTAAGATCCATGCAAATTCTAACATATTCAGAATCATTTTCCATTTTGAAAATAATTTGTGTTATCTCTGTCACTCTCTCTGTCTCTGTGTCTGTGTCTGTGTCTGTCTCATTTTTATTGACTTTGAATCATAATATTCTTATTAAGGAAGTAGTCTTCTAAGGCACGTGTTAGTTTATATTTATTGAAACATATATCATTTTTTTTTTCAAATGAAGTTCAGAAACTCAGCTTGGCAGTGGAGAAAACATACTGAGTTAGATGTTAAAGGATATAAGTTCAAATCATGACATTTCTACTTATTACCTGTGTGATATAACAGAAACCACAATTCACAATAATGAAGAAAAGATTCTTTCTTGTAGCTCTAAGTCTCTTATCTATATTATCCCTTGCTTCTGGGTCAAGATCATTGTCTAATTTTTTTTTAAATCATTAATCAATCCTCTGATTCCCCTGGCTGCTTATTCAACTTCATATTATAAAGAAGCCAATTTAATATATCAAACACATACATAACATAAATTATGAAATAATAGATGATAGAGTGATATATTAATAGATTGATTGATTGATGGATAGATAGAAATGTGTTAGAGACAGAGATATGAGTGTATGTTTCTTTCCAGGATCCAATGTCATTCTTCTTGTTCTCCAACACAGAGTGGGCTCCATCTGAATACTCTACAAAAGAACCACTTAAAACCATTTTCTACTAGAGCTTCCAGATGAATTTCTAATACATTATTTTTCTTCCTTTTTTTTAAACCCTTACCTTTCATCTTGGAACCAATAATATATATTGATTCCAAAGCAGAAGTGTGGTAAGGTCTACGCAATCAGGTTTAAGTGACTTTCCCAGGGTCACCCAGTCATTTAGTCTGGATACCTTGCCCCACAGGCAAAACTTTCAATTACATTTTTTCTCCAGCAACTAAAGTTCCTAGTTCAAACTTCATTACTGATTTATGATCTCTATGTGGATCTCCCTCAGCTAACTCAGCATAACATAGACTCAACATAAATTCTAGGGGAAGAATGATTCTGAAATATGAATCTCCAAGGAAGACCCAGGGACTATTCACAGTTCTAGACTATTATGATTCATTCATCTGTGATTCTTTGATTGGCATACATTCTTCTTCCCTTCCCCCTCACTAGTCCTCAAATATGTCTGCATTCAATGGACCCTAATATTAGATTTACCATTTATTCGGTTTTTGACTTTTAAAATTTTACCTCATCTTCAGTCAGACAGCCTCTGGCAGCCCTGTTTCTTTCATTTATGCCCTTGGTCCAAGCCTCTTCAATGTCCAGTCTTGACAGCCTCCAGACTATCCATTTGCATATCCTCCTGTAAATGCTTGAACTGCTTAACATGAGGACCCAAGGGGCTCTCTGTAAATTTCCTCTCTTGCAAGCTTGTTGACCCCTGTCTGATGAAGTTCATTTAAAAAAAAAAAAAATATATATATATATATATATATATATATATATATATATATATATATAGAGAGAGAGAGAGAGAGAGAGAGAGATCTAATCTTGTCTTGGTCTATGTCAGATTAATTAGGAAAGAAGTTTGATGAGTCTATTGCTATGGATTTGCATCTAAGTCTCTACACTAAACACAAAAATTAACCAATATTTAAAAAAGGTTTTTATGTACCTAGTTGTTTGTGAGATTTCACAAAATGGAGAGATTGTGTATCCCAATTCTATTATATTTTGGAAATAATTCGTTCTGTTCTTGGCCAAGTGAAAAACTCCCTAGGAGCTAGGGAAACAAAAGAAAATGAGCTAGGAAAAGGCAACAAAGGTATTTAGATTCCTGGAATCTAGGTATTCTAAAGCAAAATCCCCAATATTGACAATTTTTACAAAAGTAGATTGATGCATATATGCAATACTTCATCATTTCTTCTGGGGAAAAAAAAAAAAACCTTTAATTTCCATTAACATTATAAAAATAGGATTTAGAGCTGAGACATCATCATCTAGTCCAATCTTCTCATGTTGTAGGTGAGTAAGCAAAGATCTAAAATAATAACATACCACAGATTGGATTAGTAAAAAAATGGAACAAATGATAGCCCTAAAGAAGTGTAATTTCTGTAAAGAATGGAGTCTGGCTGTATGGCAAACATGGTAGGCAGCCAATGACTAGTACTCCAAGAGAACTCTATTAGAATATGAACAATATCAAGAGAAGGAGAAACATGCCCCAGCAAGTAGATTGTGAGAATGTCCTTTATCAGATTAATTGGAGTACATGGAAAAGAGTCTCTGGCAGGGCAGTAAGCATGGTTGTGGAAGTATAATTATGGATTGAAGGGAAGGCCCACATGATGAGATCACAGAATCAATTGAGTACTGAATTTATAAAGGGTGGAGATATCGTTGCCTGAAATCAGCCATTCTCCTCCTATGTATATTTAGTAAAATATTTTCTTGTCTTAATTTTTAATGATAATAGGGAGTTGAGACATAAAGACAATGGTCTTTTCTTTAAATTAAAAAAAATACCTGACTTGGGGACATCTTTTGTCTTATTCCACATTCTTTCCTTTCATATAAACTAGACTCTTATTTGCCTTCCATTCAACTACTTCCTGTTTCTGTGGTCATCCTTTCTGACATTCATTTATTCCTCATAGCTATACAATAAAATTCTTCCCTTCCTTAAATGCCATTTATTCCACCACTTTTCCTAGTTGAAAGTGATCTCACCCTCTCCAAATTTTCCTAAAATACTCTGAGAGATAACTCCCAGGTCTTTCATTCATTCCATTGCATTGACAGCAAAGTAGATGTTTTCATTTGTAATTCTTTTTTTTGGAAACTAAAGTTTTCTGGTAGATAGTGATACTATCCACATCCATACTTATATTAGTCATATCTACATCAATCTAAATTTATATTTATATTTAAATTCTGCGTATTTCAGGAGCTGGCAAATGGAAATTGAACATGTTGGAGTTGAGTAAGTGATATTGAGCAGCAGAACATGCCAACAAGATTTTCTTTCTCTTTTCTTTTTGTTTTGGTGGGGAGTGGGGAGAAAAAAAAAGGATAATTCCTTCCTTCAACAGCATGTTAAAGTCCCAATGTAGATATGTTCTCTACTGATTTAGATCTTTAAATCTTCTTCAATTGAAGTGTTGTTCAGAGTTGTCAAGAAATTTCCCCAAGATAGTATAGATAAAATTTCTCAAAGACAGGACTTGAATTCACATCAAGCTCAAACATGTATTGAGTACACTATCTAATATCTCTCTTCCTACTGTAGGAAATCTTTTTTTTTTTTAATTTTGGCAAGAGAAATTATTGGAATATTTTTCTCCTTTGCTCATAATTAAAATGTATTTTGAAATTTTCAAACCTTTTTTTTTTCTCTTAGGAAGCAATTTGACATTTGTGGCAAAATGAAAATCAACAGTGAATTTTTACTTAGGGAAGAATCATCATATGTTTTTGAAATTTAAAGAAATTAATCTTTACTTTTTGGATGATCTACAGTTTAATCAGTGCAAGTACTCCCTTCTCCATTGTTGTAATAAAACTTATTTTTCTTTTGGTTTTCTATTCTCCTTGTTATTATTCAATCTGACTGAGGAAGGAAATTATACAGTATCAATAGAAACATTGTTTAGATGACTTATAATTCTTGAAGTAGAAAAAAGAGAGTATTTGTAGTAATTGCAAAAAGTCTTGTTTAGATTTTTTTTTTCTAGTCTGGTTTATCAGATTTTCCAAGTAGAAAAAATATATATATTAAGAGCTTACCATAATTTCTTGAATTTATTGCATGATTGACCATCATACTTATTTTTCTGTCTTATTTCCATCTTTATGAAGATGACCATAGCATTAAAATTTTAATTTTATCATATTGCTCTGCTTAGAAATTCTACATTCAGGGAGTCAAGATGGTGGTTTAGAGGCAGCAAAAGTTCAGACCTCTGCAAACCCTTCCTCACTAATCAAAAACACAATCCTTCCAGGGGACTGAAAACCAAATCTAACAACAGGATGGAGGTAGGGAACCCTTCTGCTGGCCTCAACTTAAAAGGAACCCCCCCACAAAAAATAAAAGCCTGAATTCTAGAACACACAGGTTTAATGGGAAGGAAGAAGGAAGGTCCTAGGACCCCTCCCCCACCTACAGTGCTGAGCCACCAGTTGTGGTTGGAATCTCTGGGAGACAAGGGCGCAAGTACAGAGGGATGACCTTGCTGGCACAGCTGTGCCAGGCTTAGGGTGTTGAACACAGGCACAGGAGAAGAAGCACAGAGCAGGCAGCTTAGTTGTGGCCAAAACACTCCAATTTACCACCCCACCCCCCACCCCCTGGAGGTTTTGGCCTCAGGACACATCCAGCACTACAGGTCCACTCCTCCCTGGCTCAATCTTATCAATAGGGCTGATAAGAAGCCTTCAGAGGGCAGGGAAACTCAAGCTCCAACACCCCCCCCCCCAGACCACTCTGAGAGCCTTTCTGACTAAGCTTCAAGGGCAAAGACTGCAACCAATACAAGCTACAACCTTGATAACAAGGTAGGAATCCCAGCTCCTTTTCAGCTGCTGATATCAGCTGGATCTGACTTCAGGGCTGATGGAGTTATGAATTGATCCAACCATTCTAGAGGGCTATTTGGAACTATACTTAAAGGGCTCTAAAAGATTGTCTGCCCTTTGATCCAGCCATAGCACTCCTGGCTTTATACTCCAAAGAGATAATTAGGGAAAAGATTTGAACAAGAATATTCATAGCTTCACTCTTTGTGGTGGCCAAAAATTGGAAAATGAGGGGATGCCCATCAATTGGGGAATGGCTGAACACATTGTGGTATATGTTGGTGATGGAATACTTTTGTGCTCAAAGCAATAACAAAGTGGAGGAATTCCATGGAGCCTGGAACAACCTCCAGGAATTGATGCAGAGTAAAAGGAGCAGAACCAGGAGAACATTGTACATAGAGACTGATACACTGTGGGATGATTAAATGTAATGGACTTCTCTACTAGCAGCACTACAGTAATCCTGAACAACCGGGAGGGATCTATGAGAAAGAGCACTATCCACATTCAGAGGAAAAACTGGGAGTAGAAACACTGAAGAAAAACAATTCCTTGATCACATGTTCTTACTGAGATATGATTGGGGATATGGACTCTAAATGATCACCCTAGTGCAAACATCAGAAATATGGAAATAGGTTTTGAACAAGGACACATGTAAAACCCAGTGGAATTGCATGTTGGTTATGGAAAGGGGTGGGGTGAAGGGAAGAAAGAACATGATTCTTGTAACCAAGGAAAAATATTCTAAATTGACGAATTAAATGAAATTAAAAAAAAATTACATTAAACATTTGTTTTCCTCATCTATAAATTGGTAATTATAACAATATCCCCCACTTCATAGGACTATTGTGAAGTAGCAATGACATTATAATTATAATATGATTAGGAAACTTTATAGTACCATACAAGCATCAGCTCTCATGATTATTTGTCCCCCCCATCAGTATTCTCAGTGAGCAAAATTATAATTACCACAAAATTTGCTACTCTTTTCTCTGTGCCTAATATTTTTTGTGCAGGGCCCCTGCTCTGCTATATTCTCTTTCAGGAATCATAAACATGGAGGCAAGCTTAACTATGCCCTTGACACCACTAAGCTGTATTCAAACTGATTCAGCTCTCAATCTCACTAACTCTATGCTGGTGTAAGCTCTCCAGTGGACTTTAGCAATCAAACTAGGAGTGATTCTCAGGACCATGGTCAGATCTCCCTAAAATTAAAAATGGTTCCACCTAGTCAAAATCATTCAGATAGTCATACCATTTGGAGCATAGTCAGTCCAAAAGACAATCCAAGGTGGGAGTATAAACAAGTCCAATGTCACTTTACAGAGGTGAAGATATCAGAGGATAAAATAATGCAGGCATTCTAGAGATATTTTATCTCTGCTAGAGATTTGCATAGTAGTACTTGTATGTCTCTGAAGAATTCGCAGGCAAGCTACAGAATTGTAGTCAGGTTGAATAAGAACAAAAGGGTCTTTCCCAGAAAAGGATCTTATTCCCTGAAAGGAAACTATAGTCACTATATATCTGCCCTGGGACAAAATCTCATTCATTCCATGTTAGTAATATTCTAATGGTGGTGACTATCCAAGAAGGAAGTACATGGGTATCACTATCTCTGGGTAACCTCCTCAGGCTCCCCAATTCTATTCATTTCCTATCTTTTCTTTTCCAATGAACCCCAACTCATCACAACTAATACCTTTCCTTCCTCTGGATTGCAGGCCAATTTGGAACTTCCATTTAGTGTAATTTTCATGATCTCTAATTCTCCCAACATCCCTTAGATACCATCTCCTATAGAATTGTGATCACTCCACTTTCTTAGTACATTAGCAACTGCAAGAGGTAAGGAATGCAAACTTTTACATCCACAGCAACACTTACATCCTTTTTCTCCCTAACTCCAGCATATGATAACCCAAAATTCTGACATTACCCACCTAATGATATCAAAGTTTCCAGAAAAAAATTTTGGTTAATACTTAGTGCAAACTACTTAGCTGTCATGGTTTATAGGAAGTGATAAGTAGATATCTGTCTATGCTCTGAAAATTGGGGGGGGTAGGGGAAAGTCTATGTAATTATCAGGAAAGGATGGTATCACTAGACACCACTACAATAAAATAATAATATAATTATTGGTGTTATTTTTTTTTTAAACCCTTACCTTCCGTCTTGGAGTCAATACTGTGTATTGGCTCCAAGGCAGAAGAGTGGTAAAGGCTAGGCAATGGGGATCAAGTGACTTGCCCAGGGTCACACAGCTGGGAAGTGTCTGAGGTCAGATTTGAACCTAGGACCTCCCATCTCTAGGACTGGCTCTCAATCCACTGAGCTACCCAGCTGCCCCCTGGTGTTATTTTTTTTTTACTGACACATCTGTGTTCAAGTTCTGTCAACTTCATTCAGATTGTATAGCATTGGAGCAAATTGTTTAAATTCTTAGTGCCTTTTGTAGCTGATAAAACTAGTTAGTTATAGAGAAATTGCTCATCTGCATTGGTTGAGTGATTTTTTACTTCTACTACAATCACCACCACCACCACCAAAACCACCACCATCACACTTCTACCACTTCTCTTTTTCCTCCTCCTCTTCCTCTTCTTCTTTATTTTACTACTACTTCTACTACTACTACTACTACTACTACTACTACTACTACTACTACTACTATCACTATCCATTCTTTTTTCTTCTATTTTTACTACTACTGATGTTATTACTGCTCCTAGTATTAGTCTCAAGTTGGATAGACCATAAAAAGAAAAATAGAGAGATTATAGGGATGTTCTACATATAGACTTAGCATACTTTCTAATTTTTTTTCTTGAATTAGCTTTGGTCTAAAATATCCATATTGATCTAATATTAGCTGAAACTTTTCAGATAGGCAATATTATGCAACCAAGCTGAGATGCTGAATTTAATTACTATTAACTACAAAAGCAATTATACCTCATGGGTTTGCTCTTTTCTCAAGACCCCTCAAGTGCAAGGAAAGAGGCCTGAATTTATGTCCATAAATCAAAGTGAAATTTATATTCCATAAAAAAAGCCTATGAAGACATGGCTACTCACTCTTAGGTTCCTAGGATTTCAAATTACAAATATCCTTCAAGTTTAGATTCATTGATCCTCTAATTTTTATAGATGAAGAAATTGAATTTGATGGAGGGGAAATCTTGCCTAGAGTAATGAATATAACTGCCAGAGTCAGGATTTGAACTTGAATCTTGGAATGTATAAGTTATTATAGTTGTAATACACTTTTAAATCCAGAGTTCCTTAATTTCCATGTTCTTTGAAATTATAAAATTCATTGATTGAAATTTGCACAAAAATGTTTCTAGATTTTGTTTTTACAAAGAAAATGATTACATTTTGAACCTATGCCTACATTTAACTGTTTATTAGCCTTTTTGGTCAGCATAGAAATCCCTAGTCAGTCACAAAGAAGCTATTAAAAGCATCATTTATGGGGGGAAAATCAGCAAGACAGCACACAAGACAGTGCTAGCTTTCTAGAAACCCAGCAACTTAATGATCTGGTAAAAGAGCAAAGGAAGCCACACAATTATCATAAAGAATCTATTATGAGGCTCATGAGATTTGACCCATTAATAAGCAAAAAAAAATAAAAACAAAAACAAAAACAACCTGAAAATGAACATTTTTAAATGTCTTCAGATACATTTCCACCATTAGCACATTACTATCTTTGAGCTTACCAACAAAACAATAGTTGTTTGAGCTTCATAAAACTAAATCTTTATCATATTCCATCCATTCATCCTCCATAGGAGCAAATAGTCCAAAGAGGTTTGTATTAGATCAAATAACTAGATAAAAACAGAGCTCAGATTAGAATGTACTTATCCTGGAAATCATTGTTGTTTTCATTATTTGATATCCAACAATCATTTATTAAGAATTTTCTGATTATTTCCAACTTACATGAATACATCTCCACCATTAGACACTGAGATATCTGAGAGACTGTCACAAAGTGGGCACTTAATAAATGGAAATTAACTTATTGACAATATTTTCAAGAAACAGAGAATTAAAGACAAAAGTTGAAAACATTTCTTGTAATAAAATTGCATACTACATTTGAAAATGAAAATATATGGATGTGTGTCTATATAGAAGCTATTTGAGTAAGAAGAAGCAGGCATTACAACTAAAGGAATAAGCAAACCCTTTCAAAAGAAACTTTCATGAGTTGAATTTTGCATGAAGCTAAAGCTTCTCAAAAACAAGTGATGGTGAAGAAGTAGCACATGATATTACAGAAAGATGAGGCAGTCTGTATATAGGCATGGCCAAAGAAAATGGGATATTCTCTATTTGATTCAATAAAAAGGCTGGTGCCTCCAGAAAGTCCAAAGAAAAGGGAGTCAGCCTTCCCACTCACCACATGTCACTTCAATCAGCAGATTCTTTATCAGCCTCTTCTTCATCAGCCTCAATTCCAGTAGAATTGCCAGAAACGTCCAGCAGAAGTCTAGCAGAACTGCTCCTCACAGAAGGTTCTACTTGATGAGTGTGTGTCAAGTTCCAAATTGAACTCCACTTTTAAAGACCTTTTTCTCTTGCATCATTTCCCCTAAATTTTACATCTACCAATTACAGCCTATGCTTCGTTCCAAGACTGCCCACTCTTTCACACATGGGTCACAGACCTCCCACTCAATGTGTGACATGGGTGTTAGCATCTTTTTTGGTTAAATCCAAAATGGGTAGATCTCCATACTCAACTTTAAGTACCATGTTTATACTTTGGGTATTAAATCTAAAAATAGACTGGGGATTGTAATTTAATCTTCACAATTATGGAAGAGCTAAGTACCTTCATTGTTACAATCAGGGGAGAGCCAAACTTAATCTTCACAACAATTCAACATATGCTTTCACAATTATACTCAATTATATAGGCTTTAAGTTTCCTACATGTTTTTCATGTGTGCTCTTTTTTTCATGCTTAGAACATCTTCTGCTTTTATAATCTGAATTTTATAGACAATAAAGCTGTGGAAAAGAAAAGTGAATTTACTTGTTCAGTTTGTACAGCCAGGAAGTACCTGATGGAGGTCCCAACTAATGTCTTTCTAAATTTAGGTCAGGTACTGTCTGTTATTTCAAAGATGCTATGTTGTAATTGCTGTTTTGGCATCAAAATTACAAATTCTCATTTCAGTTTAGGAAACAAACAAACATAATATATATTGTGTTAAAACATGAGCCAAGAACCTACTATATGTGTGTATAAATATAAATGCCAAGATATCATGTATCCATTTTCTGCTGCTCTTGCTGGTTCTTCATCAGCCAGCATGGAACCATCAGTTAGAGAAAATGGAAAAAAAAATTGCATGTTGTGGATAAATTCACATACCTTGGAATTATACTTATTAGGGATGTCCACAGAGAAGATAGGGTTAATACACACATTGGCATAGCTAGCTCAGCATTTGGGAAGCTTGGAAGGAAGGTGGGGGAAAGAAGAGGTATGCTGCCAACCAAACTGAAGGTCTATACAGTCACTGCATTGACCCCATTGTTGTATGCCTGTGAAACCTGTACAGTATACCAGCATCATTCAAGAAAACTCAACTGATTCTATTTGAATTGTCTTAGGAAGATTCCAATGATGATCTGGCAAGTAAAGGGACCCAACACCCTGAGGTCCTTTCTCAATCTGAACTGGCAAGACTTTTCACTCTACTACAGAGAATGAAAGTAGTCTGATGGTCCGGACTTTTTGTTCCAATACAAATCACATGTTTTCCTAAAAAAACTATTTTATGGAGGACTCACAGAAGGCAAGCACTTACATGGAGTCAGAAATGGTGGTACAATGAAGCTCTCAAGGTCTCTATGAATAACTTTAGGATCAATTGTGAGATATGGGAGACATTGGCACAGGACCATCCTGAAGAGCATGCCCACATCAAAGAAGATGTGTTCTGAAGGAAATGCAGAATTTCAGTAGCTCAAAGGAAACACAAGACACACAAATTTAGAGACATCTCCGTCCAAAACTTTCATATGGGCTCTTTGTGAGCAACCTATGGTAGATTCTTCTGAGCTTTTACTGTTCTAATCAGCCACAGTCAGTCATACTGTACATTGACCTCAACATAGTGATGTCATATTGGTCCTCTTCAAGAACTACAACCATTATAAATATAAATCTATGTTAGAAATTACAATACATACATACATGGACTCACATGGGAACATACTTGCATATATAGTATATTTTGAATGTGTGTATAATGTTATATCCACTAGCCAGCATATATGTGTATATATCTCTATATCTATCTATCTCTATCCATCTATCTATATATTTATCTATCTATATCTATCTATCCATCTATCTTTTTATCTATATCTATCTATACATCTATCTCTACCTATCTCTATCTATGTATATGTAAATAATTAAATATATATATATATATATATGCAGAGAGACAGAGACAGAGACAGAGAGAGAGAGAGAGAGAGAGAGAGAGAGAGAGAGAGAGAGAGAGAGAGAGAGAGAGAGAGAGAGAGAGAGAGAGAGAGAGAGAGAGAGAGAGAGAGAGAGAGAGAGAGAGAGAGAGAGAGAGAGAGAGAGAGAGAGAGAGAGAGAGAGAGAGAGAGAGAGAGATTGAAAGACTCTTCCGGATAAGAGAAAGAGTCACATACAAACACACACAAAAACCTCCACATATACTTCATTATTTTTTGAATGATTAGGTGGTATCTATTACTCTCAGAGAGACACTATTTAAATACCCAATGTCCCTATGAGAAAGCCCGTGATGCACTATATTTAGACAAAGTATTTTTCAAACAGGTTTATTGGTACATAAGCAATGTAGTTCCTCAGACTTTTTCCCTTAGAAAATCTGTGTTTGGAGATAATGTTCTAATTAACCTAATTGCTACCACCGGCCTGAACTGTAGCTTCAGTTACAAAATGCCATGGCAACTAACTAGGAGAGGAGGTAGTGAGCTTGGTGTGTGTTATTTCTCTAAAATAGCTCTTTATTACAGGAAATAAGAAGGTAAAATTGCTTGATAAGATCAAGCTTGAACTAGAAGAACTAAGAGACTGTTCCTCTGTCTCTGTCCATCTGTCTGTCTGTCTGTCTCTCCTTCTCTTATGAATTAAGTATCTCAGTTTTCAATTAGCATAGCCATTTAATAGCCATTTAATAATGTTGCCCAGCAGTGTTTGCCTTTCCTGTCTAGAACAAGACTGCTCAGGCAACTTAGGATAAATCATTGAATAATAATTTCTTGAATTTTAGGTAAGAGGATTTTTACATGATCAGCTAGTGATTGAGAAGAACCATCTTGATCATCAAAAATTATGCCAAGATATGAATCAACAGGACTGGGGGAGACATTTCTTTAGCTTAAGGCCACAATGAAACTAATTTCATAAGAATCATTGTCAATAGATAAATGCTTGAACAAAATTATTTAAAAGGGCCAGAGCATTTAGAGAGAAAGAAAATGAGGAGGGAATTCAAAATCACATAGAAAATTCTCATATCTTCATATAAAGTATTTTCCTAGGACTTCATTAAAGACTGTAATGTCAGATAATAAACCCTGACAGGTATCCCTAATTTGGTAGGGTATATTGTATTTGACTTATGATCAAATCATCATAGAGTTAGATCTCTAAGGGATATCAGATGTCATCCATCCATCCCCTTATTTTAAAAATTAAGATAGACACCTTAATTCCTACATTCAATAATGGAGGTAGATTCTGAATTGAGATCTTCTGCCTCTAAACTTCTTTAATTCTAGCACGGCATACTCTCATTTTCATTGAGCTGCCTTTCCTGTAATCATAAAAAGGGAAATTATTTTCTACTTAAAAATATTTTCCAGGGGGCAGCTGGGTAGCTCAGTGGATTGAGAGCCAGGCCTAGAGACGAGAGGTCCTAGGTTCAAATTTGGCCTCAGACACTTCCCAGCTGTGTGACCCTGGGCAAGTCACTTAACCCTCATTGCCTAATCCTTACCACTCTTCTGCCTTGGAACCAATACACAGTATCATAAAAATAAATAAATAATAAAAATAAATGAATATATATTATAAAATATATAAAATAAATAAATAAGGGTTATATAAATAAATGAATAAATAAAATGAAAAAAATTTGTGAGCTCTGGTAGTGTTAACAATATGACATCAAATTATAATTTCACTTTCTTCATTTAGATGTGCATGGTTAATTTTTGAGATTTTCACATATTTTACATAGATTGTAATGTTTCTGATATTTATTTTCAGATAATATATTTTCATTGCTAACCCTTTTTTTCAACATGTAGATTTGTTATCTCTAGTTATTTGCAAACAAGCTACACTGAAATAATTTCTCAAATTTTTATAGCATCTCTCTTCCAAACAACTCAAGGTTTACATGATTCTTCTTTACCACTATTGCCCTCTCATTTTAGTCTCACCACACAAGCAAAGTACAGCAGGGATTATTAACCCCATTTTAAAGATTAGTAAGTAGCATAAAGGGAGTTTAAGTGATTTTCTTAAAAACTTCAACTTTGGTCATTTGATAATGTTGGCAGTAGGGAATTTATCATCATTCTTGTGTATTGGTGCACTCTTGATTTAAGTAGATGAATGTAAATACCAAGATGTCTACATCTATGATTAGAGCACACCATGTAAGTTACAGAAATGTGTTTATCCTGGTTTCTTTATTTGACTTTTATTGGTGGAAAAGAAGAGGATTCACCACACATTATTTTGGTGATATTATAAACAGTTGATCATCACCATCCTCACTCAAAATATTCGCTCTCCTGAGTCCTGACATTTTTATTGCATCTCTCCTAATCCTACAGATTGTTCTACCTCATCACCAATTGGCTTCCTCCAATTCCCAATTAAAACCTGAGCATAGATAGAACATGTTCCCAATCACTTGTAATCCTGTCTTCTCTGTGTTAATTGCCTCCAATACATCTATTATCCAATATATTGAGTATACATTTATACATTTCTTGTTTACATGTAACCTCCCTACATTCGATTTTGAGCTCCTGGAAGTCAGCAACACCTTTATATATTTTGTACTCCCTGTCCCTGATACATAATAATTTCTTATGAAATACTTTTTGACTGATTTTCTTGTCTAATATGGAATGACTAAGTTTATAGGATTATGAAATCATAGATCAAGAGCAGGGATTCTTAACCAGCATCTGGGACTTTATTTATTTGTTTGTTTGTTTCAGATTTTGACAACTAAATTCTTTCAAAGCCCAACTAAGATCTTACCTTCTGCAAAAACCCTTTCCCAAGCCCTGGTTAATGCTAGTGCTATACCTCTGAGATTATATCTAATTTAGTGTATATGTATATATATAGTTTTTTCACACAGTTGTTTACATGTTGTCTCTACCATTAGAAGGTGACAGTGACAATCTAGGTGATATAGTCACAAAGTCCTGAGCCTGGAGTCAGGAAGAAAAGAGTTAAATCCCATCTCAGGCATTTTCTAGCTGTGACTATAGACAATCTTAGTCTATGTCAGTTTCCTCAACTACCAAATGGGGGTAAGTATTGCTCTTATAGCCTAAGGTTGTTGTTGGGATCAGATGAGATAATATTTGAGAAGTGCAGTGCTTTCCTTATAGTGGGCACACAATATATATTTGTTCATTTCCTAGAGAACAGTGATTTTTTTTGGCCTTTTTTTTGTATCTACACTGATTAGCTCAAGCCGAGAACATAGTAGGAAGTTTACAATTTTTTATCTATTCACTGAGCATGACTATGAGAACAAATATTTGTCTAACACTATAAAACAGAGATTACAGTTGTTTGGATAATATCAAGTTTAGGTGAAATGCAAAATATCAGCTTAGTACCTCCACAAACTGATATATGTTTTGATGAATTTAAATGTTAGTTTCCTAGGGAAGTTTATCATCACTTACAAGTTTGGTTACTGAATCCAATTTTAAATTATTCTGACAGTGAACAATTACAGGTATTTTATAACTGACCTTGTTTATGAATGTATATGTGTGTATATTGGAATTATCTGAACAATATCAGATTTTAGATTGCATATTCAATATCTTTCCATTCTCTCAGGGAAAAACTGGAAATAACTCAAAATGTATTATTTAAATTTTCTTCTGAAGTATTTGGGTAAGAGATATAAAGAACCAAAGATTATAAAACAAGAAATCCTAAACCCCTTTAAAATGGACAAATCTTGGCAGGAATGAATGAGTTTGGACCTCAGTCATGGGTTTAAAAGAGAGGATCCCTTAGAGGATAAATCTGATGGATATATAAGTAAACTGATTTTCCCGAATTTTAGAGGTATTATGGTAGATAACAACCATTCAATACAAGTTTTACCATCTATAACAACTTCAATAATTAGTCATCCCATTTTACACAAGAACATATCACATATAAAGAGCAACCCAACAATATTTATAGAACTCTAATTATTATGTGGGCAGTTAGATAGCAGAATGGGAAAAGTGCTGGTCCTAAAGTTAGGAAGACTCATCTTCCTGATTGGAAAATTTGGCCTCAGACCTTTTCTATGTGTGTGATCCCAAGTAAATCACTTAATACTGCTTGCTTCAGTTTCCTGATCTGTAAAATGAGTTGGAGAAGGAAATGACAAACTCTTCCAATATTTTTGCCAAAAAAACCTTAAGTGAAGTCGCATTGAGTTGAGCATGACTGAACAATAAAAAATTTAAGTTTTCTTTTCATTGAGGAATTTTTCATTTTTCTGCAACATCTTCAAAGTATTTTAAGTTCAATATGTGGAGCCAAAAAAAAAAACAACAACTCAGTTTGAATCTCTCTCTCAGAAGACAGCATTTCAAAATAGATGATAATCATTATTATGACCCTTTTTAGTAATTTCTCTAGGTTAAACATTCCCAATTCCCTTGCTTGTCCTGATTACCAATAACCTCACCATCTTTGAACCCATCCATTGGATATGTTTTAGGGTGTTAATGTAATAACAAAAATATAGGGAAGTGTATCTAGGGATTTTTGTTTCCATTTTCTGTACATTTGTTTCCTAATGATTGCCATATTTGTAAAACAAAAATGTTTGTGATCTACTTAAACTGCCATCTTTCAAATCAGCTGCTTTGTTTTGTTTCCCTCACTCTATGCTTGTATAGTTTGTTATTAGAAACCAGGGGTTCTGTATATATGGGGATACTACTAGAAATTTTCTTTATTGACATTTCTTTGGATAAGCTGATTAAACAATTTTGGATGTTCTGATGTATGCTTATAGTCTGCTTTATTCACAAGGAGTAGTAGTAATAGTCTCTCTGTAACCGAGGATGACAAGTGTCTTTGTGGGTTTTTGTGCACAAAGACACTTGTGCGTGAAGGAGATTTAAGTGGAAAAGCCGATGCATAGAGACAGTCCCACTCTCTCGGCGTTGGAAGCCTGGGTCCAGGGGCACGAAAAGTCGTTACACCTGGAGACTTCCTCAGCTGCATTGGATGGCCATGTTGTCCTTTGTGCTCCAACACGCCCTGAGCACTCCACAGTGCTTTGCTGCGTTGCCCTCTCAGCTGTTGAACCTTCTTGTTGGTTTTTTCCGCTTGTTCCACTGAGGCAGTCTTCACATGCTGGGTGAGCAAAGCCCTGGTTCACCAGGGGTCTACAACCCCATGGCTACCCTCTCAAGGTTTATCTGGCCTGTCAAAGCCGTTGCCAGGGGTGTGGCTGCTGCCGCATGCTAGCAGCTACTGGGAGCCACAAGTGAGAGCTGGGTGTCGGGTGAGGGTCAGAGGCCGGAGAGCTGCCCTAGAAGGGCACGACAATCCCTCCATACCAGAGATACTACCCCTCCCTGAGCACCCCATACACCCCTATTTACAAGTTTATGTTAAAAAAGCTATATCTAGTGCCTTCGGAAAAGTTAGCTATATCATACCTGCAGAGGTCTACTGATTGCATTTCTTTGTCACTTTTCTAAAAGTCATACTTCCTTTGTTTTATTAAACATTCTACTTGGATTTGGATAGCTCAAGATCTAAAATATTGTTCAAGGATGTTAAAGGAACAGCTTTTCCTGTTGTCAAATACAGCAATAGAAAATAATACTGCTTTTGCAAAACAAAGAATGGAAAGAATAGTTGTAATAGTATATTTGCAAGAAAGGATCCACAGTGAAATTGTAATTACAGATAAGGTTGCTAGAGATAAGTCATAATGTGAATAATGATACCTTAACCAGTTAAAAGAAAGATTCTTGAGGCCAAAGACTATATAATTTGGTTGTTCCTTTTTTAGTATCTGGGCAGTTAAATGATATAGGAGATAAAACAACAAGTCTGGACTCATGAAGGCCTGAGGTCAAATTTTCTCTCATATAATTACTAGTTGTGTTACCCTGGACAAGTCATTTGTTTGATTCAGTTTCCTCATTTGTAAAATGAGTTGGAGAAGGAACATGCCAAGAAAACCCCAAATAGGGTCACAAAAAGTGGGACATGAATGAAATAACTGAGCAAAAAAAAAATCCTGTACCTAGTATAGTACCCAAATCAAAAGGATAGATAGATAGATAGATAGATAGATAGATAGATAAGTAGATAGATAATTAGATAGATGGATGGATAGATGGATAGATAGATAAAGAAAGACAGTGAGAGATAAATATTTAGATAGATGGATAGATAGATAAGTAGATAAATGGATGGATAGATGGATAGAGACAGACAGACAAGGAGTGAGAAATAGATATGTAGATAGATGGATAGATAGAGAGATAGAGATAGAGATAGATAGATAGATAGATAGATAGATAGATAGATAGATAGATGGATGGATGGATGGATAGATAGATAGATAGATAGATAGATAGATAGATAGATGGATAGATAGATAGATGATAGATAGATAGATAGATAGATAGATAGATAGATAGATAGATAGGAGCTTAATGTGCTGTTTCAAGCTACCACAATCAACATTGTCATATTTGAATAGAGAAAATCATATATCTTGAATTTTGAAAATATGTTGCATAGATATCTAGATTTTAGTCAAGGCATGATTTTGGAATAGTGTCTGAAGATTCAGAAGACAGAATTTCAACTATTTCAATATGAATCTATCAGGATGTGATATAACAACTTTTGAATGAATCAATCTTATTGGGTGAATGTTTCTTTAAAAAAAACAACAACTTTCTATCTATGAATTATATGGTTCCACAGAGCCACAAGTGACACAAAAAAAATAAAAAATGCAGATGGAAGAGAATTATAAAATGAAAGGGAACATTAATTACACCATGTCCCTGGTTGGAAGTCTCTTCATCTCAATAAAATAAGAAAGCAAATGAGTCAAGGATGCAGCAGCAGGAACAACTAACTACAAAAAAATATCAAACTTTGGATAAATGACCATTAGACAGACACACACACACAGACACACACAGACTAATAGGTGTTTGTAATGGAATTTTATTGTACCATAGGAAAAGTTGAATGAGATGGTATAAGAAAAATTTTGTATGATTTGTATGAAGTGATACAGAGTGACAGGAGCACAACCAGGAGACCAATTTGTATAATATTTGAAAACCAAACATCTTTGAAAGAACTGAGAAGCCTATTTGATGTTATGACCAACCACAAAGCCAGAAGATTTGTGATGAAAAATTCTACTTCTCTCCTGACAGAGGTGATTGACAACTTTTGTTTATTTATTTTTCATTGACTAATTTAATTATTTTTGGAAGGAAAGAGGAAAGAAGGAAAGAAAGAAGGGAGGTAGGGAGGAAAAAATTTATTGGAGCATCAAATTCATAGAAGAGAACAAAGTATAGTCAAAAAATTAGACAAGTAGGAAAACATGGAAAGTTAAGTATTGATTTTATTATACCTTTAAAAGAAAAACAAACTGTATATAATTGAGATTTTGTTTCATGAAGAATATTTTTTAAATATTCCACCATATATATTGAAGTGCACATTTTATTTGGAATTTGTTACATTCAGAACTTTAAAATGATAATTAAAAACCAAAACTGCATGGCATAACAAAGACTATATCTGATCACATGTGATGTCACAGATTAAAAACATCAGAAATCTCCAAACACCATTTGGATTTGTGGAGAAACTTACATGAACTGTATCATGGGATCATGGACTTATTTAGAGAAGGCACCATAAAGGTCATTTAATATAATCCTGTACCTGATCTTTACAGAGGAAGAAACTGAATCCCAAAGAAATGAAAAAAGCTACCTGAGGTCTCATGGTAAGTGAAAGAAGAAAATTTACAAAGGGACAGTTAACATGAGAAAGTAAACAAGAAAAGTAAAAGGTCTCTCAACAAATTGCCTTCATATGTCTACTCATGCAATCTTAGAAGTACATACTTGAGTAAAAATTTCAGGAAAATGATTATTTTTGGCTATTTGCTATTGAAAGGGAGAGAATGACATCACATTAGATAATGGTTTTTCTTCATTTCCACTTTGTTCTCCCCTTCCTCACCTTTTTATGTATTTCTTCTTGACTTCCTTAAAAGTTAAAGCCCATTCAAAATGATTTCTTTTTAGTAACTGATTTTAAAATTACATATTGGAAGAAAGAATCAATAAATCAGGCATTTTAGTGCACCTATTTATATAGAAAAATGATGGCATCAGTGGGGTTTAGTAACATCTTGTTCCCTATAATACATGCCAGGAATTGTTTGGCTAATTCTTCTCCTCTGTCATTTGTTATCTCAATGGCAATGCCATCTATTCTGGAGGCTCTTATCACCTCATCCATTTCTGATCTGCCTCTCTCTTTATTTAGTACCAATAATCATCTGGAAAGTAGTGCTGTTTTAACATGTTGCTTCTTATGTTTTGCAGTTTTGCCTCAATTCTGGACTTGTCATCAATATTCCCTCTGCCAAAGGTATGGCAAGGCATCTACAGTCATTAGGGTCCAATCACCTGATTGCAAGTTTCTCATCCTTCTTAAACTTGAAACTTAAAGTTGCATTTTCTTCTGGACCTCAATTTTCCCATTTCCAGTTTCCTTTTCACTGTAGTTTTTCAACAATTATTTAGCAAAATGTATTCCTTCAGTTTTGCCCTGTTTTCCCTTTATTGCCTTTCCCATCATAGTTCTTTAATGACATCTCTAGGGGATGTTACCTATTCTGCCCAGAAACTCCTGTTTGTTCTATCTCATTAAGTTCTGTTAAGCAAATCTTCCTCTTCCTTCTTATCTTGGCAGTTCGTTATTTTCCACAAGCTTTTATAGTTAAACAAAATTGGATCAAACTAATATTATGTAGAATGTGTTTATTTAATAACCCAATTTCCTACTTTGCAAAAGGCCATCTTTGTAACACAAATATTTTCCAAGATACACTATACAATGTGGAATCATAGGAAACTATGATTAACAGAATATTAAAATAGAAAGATCAGTGGCTTTTTATTCATAGGTTCTGAATTCAAACTTTGCTTCTCATCCTTGCTACCTTTAAGATCTTGGGCAAGTTAGTCAATATTGCTCAGACACAGACAACATTTGAATTATCTTCCCTATCTCAAGGTCCAAAAATTGAACCAAAGAGAAATGTAAGGATAATGAATGACTCAATCTAGGTTCAGTCTTTTCCCAAATTTAACAGGCATATAGGATATCACATGAAATTCTATAATATACCCAAGTGAAAAAATCAACTAGGAAATTAGGCAGAAAAATTGAGAAACAAGAGTTGAGAAGCCCAAATGGCAGGATACTTGAAGGTCCAGAAGAGGAGAGGATGTAGGGGGAAATGAAGGTAAGAATCCTAAGGGGGCGTGAGATTTTGTGAGGGAAGAAGTTTTTACCTGAATACAATGACAGGTTCAACAAAGCATTCATTTATTCATGCACAAATGATTTCTTAGTAAATCAGGCTATAATGCTGTGCTCCCTCCTTGATATCTATCAAAATTTTGTTTATCAATAGGACATCACTAAAATTCTGCATATCTCATAAGTGGAAACCCATCTCTTTTCACCAAATCTGCATTTATCCTTGATATGTTTTATGTTCATTGTTGATTACATGATATTCTAGTTATCTTTAAGACTTCAACTATACTTAACATTCCTGGAGGTCAGGAACTCTGGCTAAGTTTGGCTGTGTGCCATCGGTAAAACTGAACCTGAAGCTGTGATTTGTATAAAATTATTAATTAATTAAGATTTGTACAACTATGGTTTTGCAAGAAATTAGAGATTTTAAGTAGTTTTAACAAAGGTAGAACTGATACTTCTCTTGTAATTTATTTGGACTACTAAAAAAGAGAAAGAAAGGAAAAGTGATTATGGTAAATTAAATAAATACCTCATTTATATAGCCTGTTAGGTTTTGTAAAGTGATTTATTCCTTTAAGTCACAGGTAGTGTATATATTATTTTTCTTATTTTGTAGATGAGGAGACAAATCCTTAGAGCAGATTTATGTATGTTTTTTAATCATTAAAAAAATAAAAGAGTTAAACCCTGGGACTTGATGCAATAATTCTAAGAAGGGTTATTTCCTAAAACCTTTATTCCTTTCTACTTCCTCTTCTTTTCCAAGAACTTGGACTACTTAGCCTAGAGAAGAAAAGGACTGAAGTATGATCAGCTCCTCAGAAGTTACATACACAAAAAGATTGAAACATAGGACCCAGGTAACTGATGGAAACAATTGGTCAAAATGACAGAGAAGTGCAGTTGGAAGAAAAGACTTCATTTAAAATAAAAAGTGGGTCCCTCTGAATGATGGCCTTCACAGAGCAGACAAATTACCATTTTCCCAATCAGAGAGAAAAAAATGTGTTTGTGGTTTTGGATGGGACCTGCTGTCTCCTAAAATCCCTTCTAATCCTGAGATTCTGTATGTTAGTAATAGTAACAAATCATAGGGGCCAATATCATTATTGTTAGTGTTTGTATCTCATTGTTTCTTTTTATCCATTTGTTCATCCACCTAAACTCCTCTCAATTATGTTACCAATAGAAATCACTCTATCATTTTTAAAATCAACTAGAATAATATCAGTAATTGGCATTTATATATCAATCCCAAGTTTGAAAAGCATTTTGCATACTTTTTTCTCATTTGATTCTGACTTTAACCTTATGATATATATATATATATATATATATGTCTGTGTGTATGTGTGTCAGTCATTCAACAATTAATTCTAGAAAAGTTAAATGATTTGTGCATTGTCACTTAAATTATAAATATCCCATGCAGAATTTGAATCAAAATTTTCTTGATTGCAGGTTATGATTATCTATCTATCCATCTATCTATATCTATATATATCTATGCATCCATCCATCATTTATCTATCATCAAAACAATTTAAATAATGTATATATAGAAAATCAATTATATGTAATATATATAAGCAATGTCATATAAAAATAGATAAATATACTAAGTGTGTGTAGTAAAGCAATTGAAGCAATATTGGGAAAATACTGTAGAAGTAAGTCAGGTTTCACAAAGGAAAGAATGATGTCAAATCTCTCAGTTTAATGTACCAAACCACACTAGAGGGAAGAACATAGAATCTCCCTTCAATTTAGCTATTTATTTTAGGTTTCTAGTATCAATAATATTGTATATACTTCTTGGAAATCAAATTTAAGAGATATTAAGATGTTTTTAATTAATTAAAGGTAGACATATTGATGATAAACCAGTTAACAAATTGTAACCAGAAATAGAAATCTCTTGAATTATAATTGAAGCCCTTAATTAAAATATGGTAAACAGTATATAGATTATTAGAAATATAAAAAAGAAAAATTAAATCTCATCATGATGAGGAATTAAAACTTTTTGTTGGTGGTAGTTTAGGTAGTGGAAGTGGTGGTGATGATATGCTTTTTAAAAAAATTCCTGAAGATTTAAACTAATAAATGTGGTGGTGGTGGCAGTGGCAGCATTGATGGTAACTGGGGCTTCTTTGCCTGGCATATTGCCTTAAATATAACCGTTGATCAACAAATTATTACATAATCAAAGAAGCAATGGGTTGCAGATTATATTATTTTATTATATATTTTATATTTATTTTCATATATTTATTCATATATTTGATATTATTAGGTATTATTTATTGTTGTCATTTATATAATATATTAATATAATTAATACCTATTATATATTAGATAATACCAAAAGTCAGTAAGACCTGTACTTAAATTATGATTCAGAAGACTTTGAGCAAGTCATTTATCCTTTAAGCTTCCCTGTTTGCTACCTGTAAAAAATCTGGATGGATTTGATAACCTCTAAAGTCCTATGAAAGTCTAAAACTATAAGCCTCTGATTTGCACTGCAAAATAAATCAGAAGAAACCAGAAAAATCTCCAGTCTTGGGCTGATATTTTATGCAAGATTTATGGAATGCCATAGTTAAGAATTGCACAGAATGAAAAGGAATATAAAAGTGGTTTTCCATTTGTATGGGTGAAGGGTATGAGCACACTTGAAAAATTTCAGACTCAACCAAATTGCCCAGAAACAACAGGAGAACAATGAAATGCAAAATGTAAATAGAGACATAAATGAAGCTAAAGCACTGTTTAAGATGGACTGGAGTTGAATAGCATTAATTAGCAACATCTTCCTGAATATGTGAATATTTATTTAAGACTTTTCTATGGTAAAGGGAATTAATTGGAAAAGAAGAAAGAATTAGAAGGGGCTACTAGATGGCCCAGGGGACAGACTGCCAGGCCTGGATTTAGGAGGACTTATTATTCCTGAGTTCAAATTTAAATTTAGAAACCTACTATTTGTGTGAGTCTTGGCAAGTCACTCAGTCCTGTTTGCCCCCATTTGTAAATTAGCTAAAGAAGGAAATAGCAGACCAGTATCTCTCCCAAGAAAACCTCCAAGTGGGTAGTGGAGAGTCAAACACAACTGAAAAACAACAAAAAGGGAGGAGAATGCTGAGCCAGGTAGGATGATTCTCAGAAATAGTGATTATAAATTATTTTGGGTATGTATGGGGATGGGATAGATCCGATGATATTCTGAAGACTATTTCTATAATCTTGGTCATCTTTGACCAACTTTGGAATCATGCAGGAATTTTCTCTCTTCTGGGTGATACAGTGGATAGAACACTAGATCCAAGATGAGGAAGTTTCAAGGTCAAATCTGGCCTCATATTTACTAGCCCTGTGATCTGGACAAAAATCACTCTTTATCTATTTGCTTTAGTCTCCTCATCTTTAAATGGAGAGAAGAACATCTTGTTCCTTTTTTTAAGTCATGCCTGACTCTTGGTGCCACCATTTGTGTTGATTTTTTTTTTGGCCAAGATTTTGAAATGGTTTGCTATTTCCTTTGAAGGTTCATTTGATAGAAGAAGAAACTAGTGCACAGGGTTAAGTAACCTGTTTAGGGTCACACAAATTTCCAAGACTAAATTTGAAGTCAGGTCTTCCCGACTCTAGACCCAGTGTAATCTATTAACTGTGCTGCCTAGCTCTCCATAAAAGTGCCCTAATAAAGACTGTCCTCCATAAAAGGTTTTGTGAGAATAAAAAGAATAGGGAGAGCTCTCTGTAAATGTTAAAGTACTATATAAATCATAGCTATTAAGAGTTTCATTAGTATTTCATCATTCAATGAATTATCATTAATGTAAATTCTGCTATATAATTTTCTGTCTGCAATTTTAATTTCAATTAAATTTTTTAAATTAATTATTTTCTATAAAGAAGATCACAATTAGTTGTTCCACCATATTTTAGAGAAAGACATTGAGAGGCAATGTCTATTATAATAATATTAATATAAAATAATATAAAATAACTTATCTACATCAAATTACTTGGCAAATGATGAAAGTCCATTGGCATGGTACAAAAGAAGGAATATTCAATTTTTATGTGGAGCACCTGGATTTAAATCTATAATTTGCCAGTTACGCTATAATAGTGGACAAATTGGTTGAATCCACTGATGCTCAGGAATCTCATCAGTAAAGTCAGAGGAGTTGGAGATGATGCCTAAATCTCAATCAATCTTTATACCTTAAAGTTTGAGAAAACAATTGTCTGATTGGCACTGAAAAATATTCCTTCTCCATTCTATTTACCATACACTGTGTTTTTGGCCCTTACTAAGACTACCAGTTGGTAGGCAGAGCAATCTGAGTTCTTCTTTGTTGTTTTCTTTAAACCCTTTTTATCTTAGGAACAACCCTAAGACAGAAGGGCATAAAACAAGGCAAATGGGGTTAAGTAACTTGCCTAAGGTCATACACCTTGAAAGTGTCTGAAGCAAGATTTGAACCCAGGTCCTCCTGACTCCCAACCTTGATGCTCCATTGTCTGTGCTCCATAGCTGCCTTAATAAGAGTACTTGTAAGGGAGAATTTTAATGACTTGACAAATTGAAATAGACTTTATATAACTTTAGCTGCTATTGTCCCTTACACTAATTGGATATATTTATTAATCTGAGCTGTTTGGAAAGTATTGGAGTCAGGGTCTTAAATATCAGTAGAGTAATTCAGATAAATATAATAAGAGAAATATTTAAATATGTTTTTATTTATTTCAAATAGTTCTTTTATCATTCATCTCAGACAATGCAGATTGCCAGCAAATTTCATTCTTTAACAAAGAAAAGTGAAATAGAGTATAATCTTTTCTTAATGAACGTACTACTCACTTTCTTGGTTGCTATGTAACTGAGACAAATGGATTCTACTATTGCAATGGGTTCCAGTGAATAAACTCACTGATAATTATTTATTGATCAAGATGTTATTTAGCAAATCTACTGGCAATGGTGCATATGAAGCCCATTTTGTTGACATGGATTTTTAAACAGAAAGATCCAGGGAAAATAGCATAATGTGCTTAAATGCAAAATATATTTAAAGCAGAAAATGGAATGAACAAAATAGTTAATGTAAAAAAAGGGGGATTATATAGGAAAAGTTTGCTATTAACAATATAGTTCCTTGGAAATGCTGCATTAGTAAATACCTACAATTAAAATAGCATAGATCAAATACTATCTTATAATAAGGAGTGCCAGTTAAGGAAAGGAGAAACTCACATGGACTCAATTTTCTCATATTTAAAATGAAGGTGTTGGAATTGATCATTTCCAAGATTTTTCCCAGTCAAGGATCAGCAGATTAGCAGATTAAAGGCCCCTCTCAGTCTAAGATGTATTATTATTATTATTATTATTATTATTATTATTATCTTAAGTCTTTGAACTTTCATTGTTTTGTGTGTTCTACAGAAACATTGGAGTACAAATAATAACTCAAATTTCCAAATTTAAAATTTGCAAAAATGATTAATGTGTATTAACTTAATGATTCTTAACATTCATTCTGAGATACACATATAACAATTTAATAAATAATACACATATAATAATAATACAGATATAATTAATTTTCATTTTATAGATAAATTGTCAATCAATAATCAAGGCATCCCCTTTCTACTAGGTTCCAGGCAATGTGTTTATTCCTTGGTTAGTAGGTGTTTGTCTTTCCTACTTGAAAAAGATATTTGCATATAAAGACAAAATGAAGTAGTATATATCCCTGGAGAAGTTGCACTCATTTAAGGGGAACCATATATTCACTTATTAATAAAGAGAAAGATATGCATGTAGGAACAGAAAAAGTAAATGACTTTTTCTAGAAGGCACAATTTGTGTTTTTTTTTTTTTAAATATATTTTATTTGGTCATTTCCAAGCATTATTCGTTAAAGACATAGATCATTTTCTTTTCCTCCCCCCCCCCAACCCCCCATAGCCGACGCGTAAGTCCACTGGGCATTAGATGTTTTCTTGATTTGAACCCATTGCTTTGTTGATAGTATTTGCATTAGAGTGTTCATTTAGAGTCTATCCTCTGTCATGTCCCCTCAATCTTTGTATTCAGGCAGTTGCTTTTTCTCGGTGTTTCCACTCCCATAGTTTATCCTTTGCTTATGAATGGTGTTTTTTTCTCCTGGGTCCCTGCAAGTTGTTCAGGGACATTACACCACCACTAATGGAGAAGTCCATTACGTTCGATGATACCACAGTGTGTTTGTCTCTGTGTACAATGTTCTCCTGGTTCTGCTCCTCTCGCTCTGCATCACTTCCTGGAGGTTGTTCCAGTCTCCATGGAACTTCTCCACTTTATTATTCCTTTTAGCGCAATAGTACTCCATCACCAACATATACCACAGTTTGTTCAGCCATTCCCCAATTGATGGGCATCCCCTCGTTTTCCAGTTTTGGGCCACCACAAAGAGCGCAGCTATGAATATTTTTGTACAAGTCTTTGTGTCCATTATCTCTTTGGGGTACAGACCCAGCAGTGCTATGGCTGGGTCAAAGGGTAGATATTCTTTTGTCGCCCTTTGGGCATAGTTCCAAATTGCCCTCCAGAATGGTTGGATCAGTTCACAGCTCCACCAGCAATGAATTAATGTCCCTACTTTGCCACATCCCCTCCAGCATTCATTACTTTCCTTTGCTGTTATGTTAGCCAATCTGCTAGGTGTGAGGTGATACCTCAGAGTTGTTTTGATTTGCATCTCTCTGATTATAAGAGATGTAGAACACTTCTTCATGTGCTTGTTAATAGTTTTGATTTCTTTATCTGAGAACTGCCTATCCATTTCTCTTGCCCATTTATCAATTGGAGAATGGCTTGATTTTGTGTACAATTGATTTAGCTCTTTATAAATATGAGTAATTAAACCTTTGTCAGAGGTTTCTATGAAGATTTTTTCCCAATTTGTTGTTTCCCTTCTGATTTTAGTTATATTGGTTTTGTTTGTACAAAAGCTTTTTAGTTTGATGTAGTCAAAATTATTTATTTTACATTTTGTGATTCTTTCTATATCTTGCTTGGTTTTAAAGCCTTTCCCCTCCCAAAGGTCTGACATGTATACTATTCTGTGTTTACCCAATTTACTTATGGTTTCCTTCTTTATGTTTAAGTCACTCACCCATTTTGAATTTATCTTGGTGTAGGGTGTGAGGTGTTGATCTATTCCTAGTCTCTCCCACACTGTCTTCCAATTTTCCCAGCAGTTTTTATGAAATAGTGGATTTTTGTCCCAAAAGCTGGGATCTTTGGGTTTATCGTATACTGTCTTGCTGAGGTCGCTTTCCCCCAGTCTATTCCACTGATCTTCCTTTCTATTTCTTAGCCAGTACCAAATTGTTTTGATGACTGCTGCTTTGTAATATAGTTTTAGGTCAGGGACTGCAAGGCCCCCATCATATGTGTTTTTTTTCATTATTTCCCTGGATATCCTTGATCTTTTGTTCTTCCAAATGAACTTTGTTATGGTTTTTTCTAAATCAGTGAAGAAGTATTTTGGTAGTTCAATGGGTATGGCACTAAATAGATAAATAAGTTTGGGTAGGATGGTCATTTTTATTATATTGGCTCATCCTATCCATGAGCAGTTAATGTTTTTCCATTTGTTCAAGTCTAGTTTTAGTTGTGTGGCGAGTGTTTTGTAGTTGTGTTCATATAGTTCCTGTGTTTGTCTTGGGAGGTAGATTCCTAGGTATTTTATTTTGTCTAAGGTGATTTTGAATGGGATTTCTCTTTCTAGTTCTTGCTGCTGAGCTGTGTTGGAGATATATAGAAAAGCTGATGATTTATGTGGGTTTATTTTGTATCCTGCAACTTTGCTAAAGTTGTTGATTATTTCAATTAGCTTTTTGGTTGAATCTCTAGGATTCTTTAAGTAGACCATCATGTCATCCGCAAAGAGTGATAACTTGGTCTCCTCCTTGCCTATTTTGATGCCTTCAATTCCTTTATCTTCTCTAATTGCTACTGCTAGTGTTTCTAGTACAATGTCAAATAGTAGAGGTGATAATGGGCATCCTTGTTTCACTCCTGATCTTATTGGGAATGCATCTAGTTTATCCCCATTGCAGATGATATTAGCTGTTGGTTTTAGATATATACTGTTTATTATTTTTAGGAATGACCCTTCTATTCCTATGCTTTCTAGTGTTTTTAATAGGAATGGGTGTTGTATTTTATCAAAGGCTTTTTCTGCATCTATTGAAATAATCATGTGATTCTTGCTAGTTTGCTTGTTGATGTGGTCAATTATGTGGATGGTTTTCCTAATGTTGAACCAGCCCTGCATCCCTGGTATGAATCCTACTTGATCATGGTGAATGATCCTTCTGATCACTTGCTGGAGTCTTTTTGCTAGTATCCTATTTAAGATTTTTGCATCTATATTCATTAGGGAGATTGGCCTATAGTTTTCTTTCTCTGTTTTTGACCTGCCTGGTTTTGGAATCAGTACCATGTTTGTGTCGTAAAAGGAGTTTGGTAGAACTCCCTCTTTGCTTATTATGTCAAATAGTTTGTATAGTATTGGGATTAACTGTTCTCTGAATGTTTGATAGAATTCACAGGTGAATCCATCAGGCCCTGGGGACTTTTTCTTAGGAAGTTCTTTGATGGCTTGTTGGATTTCAATTTCTGATATGGGATTATTTAGGAATTCTATTTCCTCTTCTGTTAGTCTAGGCATTTTGTATTTTTGTATATATTCATCCATTTCTCCTAAATTGGTGTATTTATTGCCATATAATTGGGCAAAGTAATTTCTAATGATTGCCTTAATTTCCTCCTCATTGGAGGTGCTGTCCCCCTTTTCATCTTTAATGCTGTGAATTTGCTTTTCTTCCTTCCTTTTTTTAACTAGATTGACCAGTACCTTGTCTATTTTGTTTGTTTTTTCAAAGTACCAGCTTCTTGTCTTATTTATTAAATCAATAGTTCTATCACTTTCGATTTTATTAATTTCTCCCTTAATTTTTAGGATTTCTAATTTGGTTTTCTGCTGGGGGTTTTTAATTTGATCGCTTTCCAGTTTTTTCATTTGCATTTCCAATTGATTGATCTCTGCTCTCCCTTGTTTGTTAATATAAGCATTCAGGGATATGAATTTACCTCTGATTACCGCTTTGGCTGCATCCCAAAAGGTTTGGAAGGATGTTTCGCCATTGTCATTTTCCTCGATGAAATTATTAATTGTTTCTATGATTTCTTCTTTAACTAAACGGTTTTGGAGTATCATATTGTTTAATTTCCAATTGGTTTTAGATTTGGTTTTCCATGTACCATTACTAATCATTATTTTTATTGCCTTGTGATCTGAGAAGGCTGCATTCATTATTTCTGCTTTTCTGCATTTGTGTGCTATGTTTCTGTGACCTAATGTATGGTCAATTTTTGTGAATGTGCCATGTGGTGCTGAGAAGAAGGTGTATTCCTCTTTATCCCTATTTATTTTTCTCCATATGTCTATTAATTCTAATTTTTCTAAGATTTCATTCACTTCTTTTACCTCTTTCTTATTTATTTTTTGATTTGATTTATCTAAATTTGATAATGGTTGGTTTAAGTCTCCCACTAGTATGGTTTTATTGTCTATTTCTTCCTTCAATTCTCCTAGTTTCTCCATTAGAAATTTGGGTGCTATATTATTTGGTGCATACATATTGATTAATGATATTTCCTCATTGTCTATAGTCCCTTTTAACAAAATATAATTACCTTCCCTATCCCTTTTGATCAGGTCTATTTTTGCATTGGCTTTATCAGATATCATGATTACCACTCCTGCCTTCTTTCTATCAGTTGAAGCCCAGAAGGTCTTACTCCATCCTTTAATTCTGACCTTGTGGGTGTCAACCCGCCTCATGTGTGTTTCTTGAAGACAACATATGGTAGGGTTTTGGATTCTAATCCATTCTGCTATTCGTCTACGTTTTATGGGTGAGTTCATCCCATTCACGTTCAAAGTTATGATTGTCATTTGTGGACTCCCTGGCATTTTGATTGCCTTCCCTAATTCTAACCTTTTCTTCTTCGGCTCTACCTTTTAGTCCAGTGATTTACTTTGAAACAGTCCCCCTTGTCCCCTCCCTTGATGTTTCCCTTTTTAGTCCCTCCCTTTTTGTTCCCTCCCCCTCCCCCCTCTCTTACCCTCCCTTTTTGTTCTCCCTCTCCCCCTCCCCCCCTTGGTTTTCCCTTCTCCTTACCCTTGTTGGGTAAGATAGAATTCAAGATCCCAATGGATCTGGAGGTTTTTCCCTCTCAGAGCTGATTTCCCTGAGATTGAGGTTTAAGTAAACCCCCCCCCCTCTCTTCCTCTCCTTCTTTTAGGAGTTTTCTTCCCCTCCCCTTCCCATGTGAATCTTTGTGTGAGAATGATTATTCTATTTGGTCTTTCTTTACCCCCTATTTATACATTACATTTTCCCCACATGTTAGTATACATAGGTTGATATAAATGTAGTCCTTATAGAAGAGAGTTTGAGTAAAAGAAGAAGATAACATTTTCCCCTTTCCTTAATATTTACCTTTTCAGGTATTCCTTGCTCTTTGATTTTCGGTATCAAACTTTCCACAGAGCTCTGGTCTTTTCTTTGCAAAAAGTTGGAAGTCTTCTATTTTGTTGAATGCCCATACTTTCCCTTGGAAGTATATAGTCAGTTTTGCTGGGTAGCTGATTCTTGGTTGGAGACCCAGCTCTCTTGCCTTTCTGAAGATCATGTTCCATGCCTTACGATCATTCAGAGTAGAACTTGCAAGGTCTTGGGTGACCCTGATTGGCATTCCTTTATATCTAAATTGTCTTTTTCTGGCTTCCTGTAGGATTTTTTCTTTTGTTTGATAGCTTTGGAATTTGGCAATTACATTCCTGGGAGTTGTCTTTTGGGGGTTTAGTGTAGAAGGTGTTCTGTGAGCTCTGTCAGTGGCTGTATTGCCCCCTTGTTCTAGAATCTCTGGGCAATTTTCTTTGATTATATCTTGTATCACCATGTCCAGTTTGGTGTTTATTTCTGGCTTATCTGGGAGTCCAATTATTCTTAAATTATCCCTTCTCCCCCTATTTTCCAGATCTATCACCTTGTCGGTGAGATATTTTATGTTCTCTTCTAATTTCTTGGTATTTTGGCTTTGCTTTATTGATTCTTGCTCTTTTACACGATCGTTGTCTTCCAGCTGCCTGATTCTGGCCTTTAAAGCCTGGTTTTCTTTTACAGTTTGGTCAAACTGGTTTTGTAGATGTGTGAATTTCTTTTGCATTATTTCCAACTTTTCCTCCCAGAAGGCTTCCATCTTTTTGGTCATTTCTGATTCAAATTCTTCATAGGTTTGTGGAGAGTTTCCATTTCCTTTGGAAGGTTTTGGAGCATTTTCTTTTATATTATCTTCTGTCTGCTCTGTATTTTGTATTTTGGCTCCATAGAATGTGTCCAAAGTCGCCCCTTTCTTCTTATTTTTCTTGGTATTTTGGGGCTTCTGTGGTTCTGTGGAGTTTGTCATCTCTGAATGTGGAGGATTAGTTTTTCTTGTCTCTTTCTGGTGTTCAGAGGCAGTCCTGGGCAGATAGTTCTATGGGCTTTCCCTGGGTTAAACTGAATATGCCTCACTGGAACTGGAATGGAAGGGTCGGACCACGAGGCCACACTCTTCCCCCGGCTCGCTTTCCGGAAGTTGCCTTCAGAATCGCTGGCCGTGAGGCTGTTTCGTCACGGGGGGATGGGCTGCCGCTTCCCCAAGCTCCAAGAGCACAGACTTTCACTGAGACTTGGATAGCAGGATCCAGCCCGTGAGGCTGTCTTGCCCGCCCTGAGGGTTGCTGTTGTTTTGACCAGCTCTCTGCAGCGGAAGCCCCAGGCAGTAACTTTCACCGGGACTGTAGAAGGCCCTGAGGGTTGTTGTTTCCGAGGACCCTGCTCTCTGAGCCGGCCGGGCTGCGGCTTCCGGGAGCCTTGGACTCTGCGCTCCTACCCCTGAGGTCCGAGGGATCTCAGGTTCTGGCTTTTAAGGGGAGCTGTACCTTTTGAACCGGGTCCAGGTCCAGGAGGAGGGTTCCCAGGGTCTGTGCTGTTGATCATTTTGAATTTCGGCGCCTTAGGAGCTTATCGTTTGAGATTGGTCGTGAAGGGTTTTCCGGAGATCTGAGCTTTAGCTTTCTCTAAGCCGCCATCTTAACCGGAAGTCCTAGAAGGCACAATTTGTAAATGACAGAACTGTGATTTATTTGTTTGTTACTTTAAAACTCCTTCTCTTCTTCCCTCCCTTCATTGGAGAAAGCAGCATTTGACAAACACAAAATATGTCATATAAAACTATGTTTTACTTATTTCTATTTGTCGCTTCTCTGGAGGTGGACATACATAAGTCATTCTTTAAGCAGTATTTCTGTTCTTTTTAATGAAGTCCTGTTTCTGCTTGTCCCACTGTTTAAAATGTCATGTAAGTTTTTCTTTCTAAAAAATTTTAATAAATCTGTTTGTCATTTTTAATGGCACAGTAGTATTCCACCCCAATCATCTACAATTTTTGGGCCATTCCCCAATTGATGAGTATTCTTCAATTATTAGTTTTTTGTCACTACAAAGAGAGCCACTATAAATATTTTAGGCGCTATAGGTCCTTTCTACCATATCAGAGTCTCTTTGGGCTACAAACTCTTTGAGGGCATAATATTATTGTGTCTATAGAGCATAAAAACATATTCACAAATGTTATACATTTTTATGAAAAATTCCACAAGAACTGCATTCCAAAAACAATATTAGGGTTTTTTTAATGAACTTGACTTTATTAACACAACTTCTTAAAACAAGAGTTTGGACATTACATTCCCAATATGTAAAATGTGTCAACATTGATGCACCAGTTTCCTCAATTGTAACCTTACAGGTTTGTTGTGAAGATGAAGTGATGTGATATTTACAAGGCACTCAGTAGAGTTCCTGACATATAGTAGATGCTTAATATTTTTCCCTTCTTTCTTTCCTTCTTAGAGGTTATCTTCAGTTTATTAAAGAATGCCTAAAATACCCTCATTTAAATCATAAAACAAATTGGACCAGCACAGAGACTACAACAACTACAACCTGTAAAGGGCTAGAGAAGTGTCTTCAAGAATAGTTGATCAAACATCTATCAAAGAGACAGATCAGTAGCACAATGGATAGAGTATATTATATCTGGAGTCAAGAAAATCAGAGTTCAAATCCTACCAGAGAAACTACCAGTTCTATGACTCTTATAAGCCATTTAATACTTATAAGCCACTTAATAGTTGTCTGCCCCAGTTTCCTTTTCTTTAAATGGGAGTATGAATAGCACCTATTTTTCAGAGTGGTGGTGAGAGTAAAAGGAGATAATTCTTTTTTAGAGAACTTTGCGAATCTTGAAGCCCTGGATAAACTTTTTTTCTAGGTCTTCTTACAGTATATAATACCTAAATTCTTATGAATTTCTCCTTAATTCTTAATACTGCAATGCATATCAGTTAACTAATAATATCTTCCAGAAATTAAGGCATTTTCCTCTTTTATTCCATCAAATATTACCTAAGTTAAGTGAAATGCTATTGGATCCTATTGGTTATTGGTTCACTTAAGTAAACTTCTATTTAATCCTATTGATTATTGGTAATTGTTGTAAATGAACAACAATGATCTATTTTTCAGTATTTACAATATTAATTTTTAGTACTTAATAATAGTAAATACTCAACAATTTTTTAGCATTTTAACATCCTAAGATCAGAGATTTTGAGATAGAATGGACCTCATAGCTCATCTACTTTAACCACTTGATATTAAAAACAAAGAGCCTGAGTCCCAGAGAAATAATTATTTTTCCATGTCCAGACAAGTGAGAAATGGAAAACTCAGGATTTGAACCTATGTCCTTGGACTTCAAATCCAGTGTATTTTTCAGTGTATCATAGAACTCTACATTTGCCACCCTTAGAATGACATCTTTTCTCATCTCTACTTAGAATCCCTAGTTTAGCACAAAGTCAAATTCAAATGAAACATTTTATGATTTCTCCTGTTGCTAATTCTTTCCCCATAGAAATGTGTAATTATATGTATATTGTACACATATACACTCACACATGTATATAATATGTATATACACATATGTATATGGTTGTATGTTTATCACAGTATATTTGTATACATAAATAAATATGTTTATATATGAATGTATGAATAGATATATCTATACATACACATATAGGGAATCAAAAAGGGCCTCATAATTTAAATTTAAATTTTTTAATGCTCAATAAAATCCAAGTAGAACTGGTACTAGCACTTCTAATATCTGACTATTATCGATATATATATATATATATTTATTCTTTGAAAAGCTATCATATTGGTAGAACACTAAAATATTAATTCAGTTATAAAACATACAAACAAAAAGTTATCTGATAATGTGTAATAGTTTTGCTAATTGTTAAATTCAAATCTAAATGTCAGATGGAAACTTTTCTAGGACCATTTTATCTGGTTACCTTTAAACATAGATTATTAAGAATGACAAACAATAGTATAGACATTAAAAGTGACATTGTTTGGTCATTGTCCTTTTTTTCCAAAGAGGTCCAAAATGATGTCATGGACTGATGTCTTTTTACTTAAGCATAAATTAAATTTAACTGAGGAAGAATTGAATAAATTTTCCCTGCTTACTCCCTCTTTCAAAGTCAACAAAATCCAGTGGCAAGACAAAAGCCAAAGAGGCTGGTGATGGCTCAGGATGCAGTGGATGATCTTGTCTTCTTTGCTGTCTAACCAAGCTCTAAGTGCTCCACACTGCCTCCTTCTGCTGCCTTCATGGCCATTGTAACAAATGAGATTTATGGAGTATCCAGGGAAGACTAATATATCTGATGTGAGGTTTTGATGAACCCTTTTCAGGAAGGGCTACTTACTATTTTTTGGTGTCCACCTAGGACTCAGATCTTATCTGTGGATCCAAAAAACTATAGCATCCTCCGTGGCCACATCCCAGTAAACTATCATAGCAGATGGGCTAAACTAGTTTGAGGATAACACACACAGGACTCAAATCTTTAGCTACTTAGGTAGTTGTCTCCCTTAGGCATTTGAAGACTTTCTCCAGGTAAAGTTAATATAAAAAAATAATAGACATTAAAAATATTAATATCAGTAGTAGTGGTGATAGTAGCAGTAGTAGTAGCAGCAAGAGAAGCAGCAAAGGTATCATCTCCAAGGGCTGGATGAAAGTTTAGAAGTAAAAGGCAATGGGCAATATTGGCTTAGTACTTATAAGGGGAAGAGATGGGGGTAGAGTTACATCCAATTCTCACAATATGTATTGTTCTCCTCCAGGTGATTCCTATTCCTTAATCACCAGCATCAAGAGTATTTGTGGAGAAAACTATTTCTACACATGTTTGGAAAGGTTGAATAAAGAATTATGATCACCAAACCTTATCCCCAAGAGAAAATGGCATTCTACATTGTTTTAGGCAAGAAAAAAAGAATTGATCTACTTCAATTTTGCCATTGGGGACTTTATTTTAGAAACTAAGTCCAAACCAAGAGATTCTATATCAGTTTATTTCAGTCCCCCAGGAGAAACTGAGTCACTGGATCAGATCTGAAATCATATATATATATATATATATATGTGTGTGTGTGTGTGTGTGTGTGTGTGTGTGTGTGTGTGTAAACTATGAAATGTTTGTCCAGCTCCACTCTTTGGAAATAAGGAAACAAACAAAAATAAAACAATTGGTTTTGAATGGAATTGAATCATTATATTAACTGGAATGACTGATGTTAATTCAAAGAACAAAATAATAAAATTTAAAGAATAGAAGACTGCATTTTAAACCTTGACCATGTAAAATGAGGGAAGAAAGGAAAAGTCATATCTCATCAGCTATCTGGATTTTCACTAGGGGATAGTTTACCAATCATCATGCACTCCTCACTTTATAGTCAGAACTCCCTTATGTTCTCCAGGATCTTTTATGATTGTGCCATTAAATATGTTTCCCTAGCCTTCTACCCAAATTGGAGACTTAATTATATGTTACTTCTTCTCTGTTAAAACCTTTGTAAGCAATAATGTCAATTTCAAGGATTTTAGGGCTTTGAAAGAAGGTATTTTGTGAGATGGTGCACACAGATCTTCCTTCTTTCCTCCCTCCCTCCCTCAGCTTCTTTCCTGCCTTCGTCTGTCAGCTTCCTTCCTTCCTTCCTTCCTTCCTTCCTTCCTTCCTTCCTTCCTTCCTTCCTTCCTTCCTTCCTTCCTTCCTTCCTTCCTTCCTTCCTTCCTTCCTTCCTTCCTTCCTTCTTTCCTTCCTCCCTCCCTCCCTCCCTCCCTTCCTCCTTTCCTAGCTCCCTCCCTTCCTCCCTCTCTCTCTCTCTCTCTCTCTCTCTCCTCTCTCTCTCTCTCTCTCTCTCTCTCTCTCTCTCTTTCTCTGTCTCTCTCTCTTTCTCTGTCTCTCTCTCTCTCTCTCTGTCTCTTTCTTTTTTATTTATCTATTACCATTTAAGGACAAGCTTTTTTCCCATGTATGGAATGTTCTCCATCCTTATCTCTGGTTCCTGGATATGCTAAATTCATTCATGTCTAAGCTAAAATTCATCTCCTACAGGAATCCTCTCCCATTCTCTCTGAATTTAGCACATTCCCTCTGTTTGTTTTCTGAGATTCATCCCATATGTATCTTATTTACAGAAAGTTGTTGGCATATCAATTCTCTTATTTCATTGTGAGCTCCTGGATGGCAAGGATCATACTTTGCCTTTCATTGTATTCTCAGTGCTTAGTACAATGCAGACACCCAGTTAGTATTTAATAAATCTTTATTGACCAATTACCCAACCATTGTCTTTTACTTGACTGTATACATACAAGAGATTCCTAAAAAAATTCAACTTCTTGAAGCAATTCTATTCCTAGGGTCTCAAATATTTTTTATTGGGGGCCTTGAAACTTCTTATTTAAGGATATATTAGTATGTAATACTTTCCATACAATTACCTGACCTAAACACTAGTTTGCTTCTTCCCACTCCCACTTATTTTGCATATGATGGCTGATTAAAAACATTTCTAGGATGGCTATTTTGGAAATATCACTACAAATATGCTCTATATACTCCCAGGAGTGTGAAAGTCCTTAAAAAGCAAAATTACTGAGAATAAGGAGGTTGTTCACATCATAGTTGTTCTCTCTCACCAGGGAGGGAACTAGCTAAATGCAATTTATAATGATGAAAAGTGATTTGGGGAAGTCCAAAGGGACATTGGAGAAAAAATATTCAATAATGTGTGGCAATCTGCAGTTGCTACAAATTTGGGGACACAATAAAGAGTAGAATGATGATCACGGGCTAGGCATATGAGCAGAAATACCTAATGCATTTCAGTCCTAAGAAATAAATGCTAATGACACTAGAGACAAAAAGACACACACAAAAATGATGCATTCCGCTATTTCACTACACAAAGGATTAAGCAGAATGGTTTAGCGAATAAAACCTCGATGTCTCTGGAAATACTAGAGGACTTGATTCCAGAATTACTACAAGGTCCACAGTAATTTAACAAGTCTAAAATTAGGATTTAGAGTTAGTGCTTTCAAAGTTATCAGGCTATATCATCTCTATTAGTTTTCTTAGGATTTGAAAAAAAAATTAGCTGAATGAAAATCCTTTTCAGATGAATGTTTGCAGGGGTGACCTTACATTCTCAGAAAATTTATAATCAATGGTTCCAAGAATGAGAAACAAACAAACTGACCATATGTTGTCCAAGGACTAGACTGGCTAAATTCTGGGGAGGCTCATCCCCAGAGGATTGGGTCCCAGGTAAGTAAATAATCTCTAATCATAACAACTCATGAAACCAATCTATTATCAGAGCTATTATCTGCATCATGTATAGCATGGGAAAATATATATTGAATTATAGATCTAGAATTACTGAAACTATCTGAAAATAAAACTAAGGTTTTTAAGTCTAGGTTTTAAACAAAGTAGAGAATATGATTTCTTTTTTTTTCTTCAAATTTGTCTTGCTTACAATTATACAAAAGAAAAGGGGAGGGCACAGGGGAGTGTACCATTCTGGATGTCTTTTTGAATGTGTATTCAAAATTAATTATTCAATATTGATTACATAAAAGGAAATATTCCAAGAAAAGTGCTACAAAGAGAAACAAAGACAGGTTTCCTGCCCTCAAGAAATTCACATTTTAATGGTGAAACAACATACAAATAATGAGGTACACAAGTTTGAAAAGTGAGCTTTGAGAGGGAGAAAAGGCTCTTCAAGGGGGGAACATTGGAAAAGACAAGGAAGGAAGAGAAGAAAGAGAATCCAGGATACACAAATGAGAAGGAAGGCAGTCAGTTAGTCAATAAATGTTATGTTTTGCAGTTCAAAGATTAAAAATAAAACAGTCCTTGCTCTCAAGGAGCTCACAATCTAACAAGGAAAAAAATATAAAAGAACCATGTACAAACAAGCTATTTTGAGAATTAATTGGAAAATTATCAAGAGAGAAATTACTAGAATCGAAAAAAATATATTACAGAAAAGGGAAACAGTCAACTATGAAGACTGAAGATAGAGTATATTTAGCAAAAAACAATCAGATGCCCCCTGCTTCACAAAACAGCAAAAGGTTATCAAGGCATCTAGGTGGCTGGGATGGGAAGATGGGAAATCCTGGGTTCAAATTTGGCCTCAGATACTTCCTAGGTGTGTGAGCTTGAGCAAGTCACTTGACCTAATTTCCTATGCCTTACTATTCTTCTGTCTTGGAACCAATGCATCATATTCATCCTAAGAAAGAAAGTAAGAATGGAAAAAAAAAACATTCCAAAAACCATTGTCACTGGATTGTAGAGTACAGATGTAAAGAAGGTATAATAATACTGGAAACTTACAAGGCGTGAATTTGTGAAGGATATTAAATGGCAAAAAGTGGAGATTTATCTATATAGATTATTACATATTATATATATATATAATGTGTACATACAGGTAGGTTTAGAAAATTAATATCATTTTTACCCAGTGGAATCACACGTCAGCTATGGGGGGTGGGGGGGAGGAAAAGAAAATGATCTTTATCTTTAACGAATAATGCTTGGAAATGATCAAATAAAATATTATACAATTAAAAAAATAAATATACATTATAGTTCATTAAAAAAATTAATATCATTTTTACCCTTCCTTTTGCTCCTCAAAAAATCTTTTG
Organism: Monodelphis domestica; assembly: GCF_027887165.1. Taxonomy (NCBI): domain Eukaryota; kingdom Metazoa; phylum Chordata; class Mammalia; order Didelphimorphia; family Didelphidae; genus Monodelphis; species Monodelphis domestica. Next base: position 27,491,216 of record NC_077234.1, on the reverse strand, counting down.
ATTTTCAAAGCTCAAACTGTTTGATTCTGTAGTTAAATTTCTAAATAAGAAATAAAGAATTAAAAAAGAAATAAGAAAAAGAATATGACTTTGACTGGATATGGTAGTATAATGATAAGATATAATAGAAACAGAATTTTTCAGATCCTATTTAACAATTTTCTTTTACATAAAGAGAAGAGTCTTCATATCTGAAATGGTAGAAAAATATGATGAGGTTATTGAAGACCATGCAGTTATTAAAAAGAGCTTCTTTAAATGAAATTATTTCCAGCCTGTGAAGAATTATATCTCAGGATGCTGAAGAAATGAATTAATATTCATTCCATAAGCATTTGCCTCTCAGCTCCTTTGGACCAGGTGCCATGCAAGGCCTGTGATAATCAGAGACAAGAAAAGAAACCATCCCTCCCTTTTAATATTTTATATTCTATGAGCACAGAAAAAGAGCCAATCAATTATCTTTAAGAAATAATGACAATGGAAGTACTATCTTTAGGGTGTAGATGCAAGATCTGAAACTACCTACTATAATGATTTTTCAAAAAGAGTCTAAAAAGATGATTCTGGAAACTAAAGATTGATAAGTCAATGCTGATCTCCATCAACAAAAGTTTTAGAAGTTGGATTAGATGACCCCAAAAAGGGACACAAAGAGGGGTGGAACACACAAACGCTGTTGTTAAGAGGAAATAATATATTTAGTAAAATTGTATATGGGATACATATTTAATGTGAAATATGTTCTGGAACCTATTTGAGAATAATGTAATAAATGCTAGGCTACTAGAAAAGAGTGTTGGCAAATTAAACTACCTTCATTCTTTGCCAGCTCAAAAGCAAGTCATTATATGGTACTCACCAAAATTGAAAAATGTATTATAAGTTTTTCTGGTTACAATTTCTAGTTAATCTGATCAATGGAGACAAACAATGGAGATTACTTGGGTCAAAAACTCTACCCTAATTTCTGAAAGATCAAGTGTGAGTCTATACTGACTCATTCCATCAAATGACTATCAAAACTCCAGTTCATTGTTCACTTGACAAGCAAACAACTTAATATTATTCCTCTGTTCTCCATTTTTTTTCACTATTTAATGTGACCTAATATCAATTGACAGGATGAAACTGAAGTCAAAAGAAACTGTAAGAATAGCTATCTGTGGAAGTCTCCATGACTTGCTAAGGTTACAAGAGCTATAATATCCTCTCCTAAGCCATTTCTCACAACAAGGCTACTGGCATTCAAAATTGGCAGGGAAAGGAGTCATTCTCTAAACCTTCTGCTCTCTAATTTGGTATTTTCCCCATTTCATTAAAAATGTTATTATAGAAGTTGAAAAAAAATTGCATAAAAGATTCTTTGAGTACAGGTACAAAGTTGTTTCCTTCGTGTTTTCCTGTGATAATTTAAAAAATTCATCGTATCATAAATTTAGAGATGTTATTGTTTGGTCATGTCATTCTTTGTAATCCTATTTTGGAATAACTTGACAAAGTTACCGGAGTTGCTTGCCATTTCTTTCCCCAGCTCATATTATAGACGAGGAAACTGAGGCCAATGAGACTATGTGATTTACCCAGAATTACACAGCTGGGAAATGACTGAAGTCAGAATTGAATTCAGGAAGATGAGTCTTCCATACTCCTTGCTCTTCACTCTGTGTACTACATCACCTAGCTGCCCCAAGATTTAGAGATAAATTGACATTCACTAAGTTTCACCCCTTCATTTCTGACATGAAAAAAGGTGGAATAAAGGGCTAGATAAAATTTTAAAATATCTATGATATGGACAAATTGAGTCTCTTGGGAGTTGTATGATTTAGATTATGACATACTAATGGTAAATGAATGGCATATATGAAGTTAAAAACAAAATTTTAAGAATTGCAAAACATTCATTAATGTGTGCAATGCTTCAGTTTCTCATTCACTCTTTTTCTGAAACAATTATATTATTTCCTAAACTATTCTGACAGAACCATTTTATCTTTAAGGAAGAATCAACATTTTTTTCTTGATTTTGGACTTCTCATTTCTAGAAGACAAGATAACTTGAAATTAGTTGTGTATCCTTTTTAAATTGCATAATGGAACATGGCCTATGCAGTTAAGTATGACATATATCCAATTAAGAGTTAGCTTATTAAATGTAAATTAGGGTTGCCCTAAAATCCCCCAAATTTTTTTTTCTCCAAATACTTAGATGGAAAGAAAATATATTGAATAATCTTTGTGTTTATGTGGCACTGCCATCTGCTGGCTAAGATGTTTAGATTCTAGATAGTAAATAATGAAATCCACTATCAATTTGAATAAAAATAGTATATGCTGAAGCTTCAGGAGACATACTATACAGTTTTTAACCATTGTTCATACACTGAAGTTCATCCTCCAGCAATTAAAACAAAATTTTAAATCCAACATCTGCTTCATGAATTGGAATTCTTTGGGGGGAAATTATCTTCTAAAATCCCTCACCAACACAAGGGAAACTTTTATAGAAAACATTATAAGATAACAAAATTATAGATTTAGACATGGAAGAGACATTAGTAAATCAGGTAATTCATTGAATTTTTTAAACAAAGATGAGGAAAATGAGTCTCAGAAAAATCTAAAGTCTGTGCAAACAATAGTAAGTGACAGAGAGAGGATTAGATCTCCTTTTCAGACTCAGAATGAAATTTTTTTTCTCCTTTAGTACAAGAGATGAAGGATCAATTGAAACTAAGTGACAACAATAGGTTAGTGGATGGCTTAAAAATCATTAATTTCCAAGGCAACCTTGGTCAGTATATCTGTTTCCCTTTGTGTCAATGTGATGAGATTTGATTTTGTAGACAGGGTTTCAGCCTTAACAATTATGACTAACTACATTTCCAGAGCTCTGATGATGAAACATGCCACCCACCTACTGTCAGAAAGATGAGGTACACTAAGATGCAGAATGATACACATATTTTTAATCATGATTAATTGAATATGAATATTTCTTACCATTTTAAAATTTCTTACCATTTTTCATTTATGGGGATGAGAAGGAAAGAAAATACATCATTTATTAATTAATATATATTTAATTTTAAAATAGAATAATTTTTAACCTCTTGATAAATGATACCAAGAAAATATTATGAGGAGGAAGAGAGCAAGTTGTTTCCAGAGGTGTGCAATGGGAAAAAATAAAGACTAAGAGAGAAAGATGAGGGAGAACCAATACTATGTTGTGATAGGAATATCTCTAATTTTCTAAATTTCTAAAGACAGCAGTGAGGATTGAACCTATATTATATGTATGGTGAGTAAGTAGATGAGGAAACTTTGGCAACTGAACACCAGGTAACATTTTTATCGACAATTTATAATCTTAGAAATTTAAATTGGTCACTGCAAAGTAAAAAGATTTACCCAAGGGTTACATAGTTAATATAATCAAAAGTGGATTTTGAACACAGATATTTCTGATTCCAAAAGTAGTTATTTATCTGTAAGAACATGTTCCCTCTTTATACAAATAGATTATTAATATTATAATTTTCAAAAATAAATTTTATAAGAATGTGACTTGATATAAAAGCTAATCAGAGATTTTATGAATGTAAATGGTAACTGAAAATGAGAAAAATTGTAAAGACAGAGTCTTATCAATAAGAGGGAAAAGTTAGATAGGAAATAATAGGAGATGCAGACATAAGTATGGGACTTTCAAAAAGTACTTTTTTTCAGCATGTCTTTAACTAAACCTTCCCCTCTTTCATGATCACCCAGGATTATCACCAAGATTAAATGGAAGTTTTGTAAGGAGAGGATGACTGAAAATGATTAGCTGGTTCAAAATGGAAGAATGAAGGAAGAAGAATTGAGTCAAGATGGCAGCCTAGAGGCATCAAAAGTTCAGACCTCCATAAAACCCTTCCTCACCAATCAAAACAGAATGCTTCAAGGGGACTGAAAACCAAACCTAACAACAAGACAGAGGCAGTGAACCCTCCTCCTGGACTGAACTTAAAAGGTAGAGCACCCAAAAAGCCTGAACACTAGAACACATGGGTTTAAGGGAAAGGAAGAAGGAAGGCCCCAGGACTCCTCCCCCACCTACAGCACTGAGCCTCCAGCAGGGGCTGGAATCTCTGGGCAGTCAAGAGCTCTAGCCTGAAGGAAGAATCTTGCTGGCAAAGCTGCAGCAGGCTCAGGACTTAGAATACAGGTGGCAAAGAGACAGCTGGAGGAGAGGAAAAGAGCAGGCAGCCCAGTCACAGCCATAAACCTCCATCCCCCCCTCCCTTTCTGGAGGTTTTGGTCTCAGGGCACAGCCAACTTTGAAGATCAACTCCACCCAGGCCCAATCTCAACAATGAAGGCAGATAAGGAGCCTTCAGAGGACAGGGAATCTCAAGCTTCAATATCCTTCCCCCATAGATTTATCTGAGAGTCTCACTGACTAAGTTCCAAAGGCAAAGGCTGCAACAAAGTATAGGCAACAACCTTGACAACAGGGCAGGAAGCCCAGCTCCTTTTAAGCTTCTGCTGTCAACCATGGAAGATCAGATCATCCTGATCAAACTGCAGAATAGGGAAGAAGCCCCTTCAGGACAGAACAGCACACAGATCTAGCACAAAATAAGAGGAGTATGAATAAAAGCAAGTGCAAGGGATGTTGGAAGGGGCAAATATAAGCAAACAACAGAAAAAGAAAAAATAAATTACAATTAACAGCTTCTATCTAGGCAATGAACAAAGAATAAATGAAACAGAGGAAGATCAAGGAACACCAAGCCAAAACACAGAAACTCCAGTGAATTGGACAAAGACGTTGGAAGAACTCAAAATACAATTTAAAAAGCAATTAAGGGAGACTGAAGACAATAGGAGAAAGAACTTAAAAAGCAAAATAAAACATATGGAAAAAGAAAATAGTGTTTTGTAAGCCAAAATTAATCAGCTTGAAAATGAGGCCAAAGAAGATGAAAGATAATCTCCATAGAAAATCAGACCAGAAGGAGAAGGGTGAAAAAAAAAAGCCAGGGATGAAATTCAGTCTTTAAAATCTAGAATACAACAACTAGAACAAAATGACTTCACAGGGTAGCAGGAACTATAAAAATAAAAACAATGAAAAAAATGAGGAAAATATGAAACATTTCATCCACAAAACAGAAGATTTAGAAAACAGCACCAGGGGAGACAACTTAAGAATCATTTGTCTACCAGGAGATCATGACAAAAGAAAAAGGCTGGACATCGTTATACAGGAAATTATATAAGAAAACTGCCCCTACATTCTAGAGCAAGAAGGAAAAGTAGAGATTGAAAGAATTCACAGATCAACTCCTGTTCTTAATCCTTAAGTAACAACACCCAGGAATCTTATAGTCAAATTCAAGAACTACCAGACCTAGGGAAAATATATTAAAAGCTGATAAGAAGTCATTCAGATACCATGGAACTACAGTTAGGATAACACAGAATCTGGTTGCATCTACAGTGAAGGACTGAAAGACATGGAATATGATATTCTGGAAAACAAGGGAACTTGGTCTACAACCAAGAATCAACTACCCAGGAAACCTGACTATATTCTTGCAGGGGAAAATATAGCCACTTAATCAAAAAGGAGAATTCTAAGAATTCATACAGTAAAGGCCAGACCTGAAGAGAAAATTTGATGCTCAAACCCAGAATTCAAGAGAATCAACAAAAGGTAATTAAAAAAAGAGAAAAAAACAAAAAAAAACTCAAAAAAACCTTTTTTTAAGGAATGCAATGTTTAAATGATTTGTATCCCTACAAGAAAAGAGGATATTGGTAACTCTTAAAAATTACTATTACCACCTGGGAAACTAGAAGAAACTAGGAGAATTATACATAGAGAGAACAGTGACAAACTGTATAGGATGAAATGCCAAGATATGAATATGTGTGTGTGTGTATATATATATATATATAACTCATGGAGAAAAGGAAGTTAATACTAAGAGAAATCAGAAAAGGAATAAAATGGGATAAATTTACGTGTCATAAAGAAGTTCATGAAAGGAGTGAGAGAGAACACCAATACACTGGAAGGGCAAAGAGGTTGGATATTGGAAATACTTAATTCTTATGTTGATTGAAATTGACTCAGAGTGGGAAGACAAATCAAATTCATTGGGCCAGAGAATTGATTCCTGCCATATAGAGAAGGAGAAAGGTAACCAATGGACTGATGGGAAGGGAATCAAAACAAGGGAGGGAGAGGGTAAGGGGGGTAGTTTCAAAAGACCATAAAGAAAATAAGAGGGGGATAAGGAGGAAGGGGGGTAGAAAGCAAAGTAAAATAAGGGTGGAAATTATGAGGATTGATTAAAAACAAAACACTGGTATAGAATGATATAGTGAAAGAAGAAAGGGCAAGACTAAGAGTAGTTATCAAAATGATGGGAAATACACAGTTGGTAATCATAACTCTGGAGGTGAATGGAATGAACTCACCCATAAAACACAAGTAAATAGGATAGTGGGTAAGGAAACCAAAATCCTATCTCATGTAGAAACACACATGAGGAAGGTAGACACACATAGGGTAAAGGTAAGTGGATGGAGAAAAATCTATTAGACATCAACTGAGAAAAAGAAGGTAGGAGTCTCAATCATGATATCTGATGAAGTCAAAGTAAAAATAGATATAGTTAAAAGAGATAGGGAAGGCAATTACAACCTGATAAAAGGCAGTATAGACAATACACCAAATGGCATATGTTAAATTTATATTGTGGTTGGACTCAAAATATTTATATAGTTGGTTGCCAGGGATTTAATTTCTAAATCCCAAATTTAATAACTAATGTAAATGGAATTTATGGTACTGTATTTACAATAGAGGGAAGATATTAAAGAATGAGAGAAAGAGAGAGAGAGAGAGAGAGAGAAAGGGAGAGACAGAGACAGAGAGAGAGAGAGAGAGAGAGAGAGAGAGAGAGAGAGAGAGAGAGAGAGAGAGAGAGAGAGAGAGAGAAAGGGAGAGACAGAGACAGAGAGAGAGAGAGAGAGAAAACTCTGGCTTCCTCTGAGCCTGAGCCAGGTAGAAATACTAAGGCCCTAATCAGGGAAAAGAATCTCAAGATGATGGGCCTTTCTCAGAGGTTTACACTTCTGAGAAAAGACAGGGTCAGTGAGTAAGCCTTTCATTCACCAAAGGTGACCATCTAAAATGGAAAAGCAGTCTGAGGTCTCCTGCATAAACTCCTCCAGGGGTCCAGTTCCTCCAGTCCAACTCTGAGTCAGAGATGTCCTCAATCTCCTTGAACAGAATCAAATATCTTATTCTGGCCTCTTGTCCTCTTTTTAATGATCTTTTTTCACTTCTGTCACCTCCACTCAATTTCATGTCTACCAATCACAGGAGATGCTTATCTCCCGTACTGCCCACTCTTTACTTCATATCTTCTTTGTTAGATTATATCATTTTTGGTTACTTAATATCTTTTTTTCTTAGTTCACCTTTTGTAGTTACTTAACACCTTTTTTGGTTAGTTCACCTTTTGCAGTTATTAACACCTTTTTGGAGTTAAAATGGGTAGATCTACTTAAAATACTAAGCTATCACCTTTTGGGGATTAAAATCTAAAAGTAAATTGTGGATTACAATTAAATCTTCCCAATACAGGAAGAGCAAACTACCTTCATTGCTACAATCAGGGAATTACAATTCAATTATCACAAAGAAAGAAAAACTAATTATCTTCATTGTTACAATCAAGAGATAGCTAAATCAAATCTTCACACATAGCATTCAAATTTCTAAAGGAGAAACTAGTGGAGCTCAAGGATGAAATAGATAAAAAAAAATTATATTAGTGGGAGACCTGAACCTTCTCTATCTGAACTAGATAAATCAAACCAAAAAATAAATAAGAAAGAGGTAAGAGAAGTGAATGAAATCTTAGAAAAATTATTAGTAGATATGTGGAGAAAAATAAATAGGAACAAAAAGGAATACACCTTCTTTCAGCAGCACATGGTACATTCACAAAAAATTGACCATGTATTAGGGCATAGAAACTTTGCAAACAAGTACAAAAGAGCAGAAATAATAAATGCAATCTTCTCAGATCACAATGCAATGAAAATAATAATTAGTAAGGGTACATGGAGAGGTCAATCAAAAATTAATTAGAAATTAAACAATATGATTCTCCAAAATCTGTTTGTTAAAGAACAAATCATAGAAACAATAAATTCATTAAAGAAAATGACAATGATGAGACATTCTTTCAAAATCTATAGGATGTAGTCAAAGCAATACTCAGGGGAAAATTTATACCCTTGAGTTCATATTTTAACAAATTAGGGAGGGCAGAGGTCAATGAATTGGGCATGCAAATTAAAAGAAAATATGAAAGTGAATAAATTAAAAATCCTCAGATGAAAATAAATTAGAGATCCTAAAAATTAAAGGAAAAATTAATAAAGCTGATAATCAAAGAACTGTTGATTGAATGAATAAAACTAGAAGCTGGTACTTTGAAAAAACAAATAAAATAGACAAAGTACTGGTCAATGTAATTCAAAAAGGCTAATTAGTAGTATCAATGATGAAAAGGGAGATCTTACCTCTAATGAAGAGGAAAATGAGGCAGTCATTAAAAACTATTTTGCCTGATTATATGACAATAAATATGGCAATCTCTGTGACATGAATTAATATTTACCAAAATATAAATTGCCTAGATTAACAGAAGAAGAAATTGAATACCTAAATAACCCCATATCAGAAAAAGAAATTGAACATCAAAGAAATCCCTAAGAAAACATCCCCAGGACCTGATCGATTCACTAGTGAATTCTATCAAACAATCAGAGAAAAACTAATCCCAATACTATGCAAACTATTTGACAGAATAAGCAAAAAAGGAGTTCTACCAAATTATTTTCATGACACAAATATAGTTCTAATTCCAAAGAAAGGCAGGTAAAAAACCCAGAAAGAAAACTTTATACCAATCTCCTTAATGAACATAGATGAAAAAATCTTAAATGGGATACTAGCAAAAGGTCTCCAGGAAGTCATCATGAGGGTTATTCACTATGATCAGGTGAGATTTATACCAGGTATTCAAGAATTATTCAATATTAGGAAAACCATCCACATAATTGACCATATCAACAAGCAAACCAAAAAAACTCACATGATTATCTCAATAGATGAAGAAAAAGTCTTTGACAAAATACAACACTCATTCGTATTGAAAACACTAGAAAGTATAGGAATGGTGGTGGTGTCTTTTCTAAAATTAATAAACAATATATATCTAAAACCATCAGCAAACATCATCTGTAATGGGGATAAACTAGAAGTATTCACAATAAGATTAGGAGTAAAACAGGGATGCCCATTATCCCCTCTATTATTTAACATTGTATTAGAAACACTAGCAGTAGTAATTAGAGAAGAAAAAGAAATTGAAGGTATTAAAATAGGCATTGAGTTATCACTCTTTGCAGATGATATGATGGTCTACTTAAAGGACATATATGAATCAACTAAAAAGCTAGAAGAAAAAATCAAGAACTTTAGCAAAGTTACAGGATAGAAAATAAGCCCACATGAGTCATCAGCATTTCTATATATTTCTCCCACATTTCATCAGCAAGAATTAGAAAGAGAAATTCCATTTAAAATCACCCTAGATGATATAAAATACTTAGGAATCTATCTGCCAAGACAAACACAGGAATTTTATGTATACAACTACAAAACCCTCTCCACACAATTAAAACTAGATCTAAACAATTGGAAAAACATTAATTGCTTATAGGTAGGATGACCTAACATAAAAAAAAAAATAACAAACCTACCCAAATTAATTGACAAATTAAGTGCCACACCCATCAAACTAGCAAAAATCTTTTTTACTAAATTAGAATTAGAAAAAATCCATAACAAAGTTCATTTGGAAGAACAAAAGGTCAAGAATATCAAGGTTAATCATGAAAAATGTGAAGAAAGGTGGCTTTCAAGATCTCAAACTATACTATAAAGCAGTGGTTATCATAACATTATTGAATTGCCTAAGAGCCAGATATGAGTATCAGTGGAATAGACTTTCGGTAAGTGACCTGAGCAGGACAGTCTAGGATAAGCCCAAAGATCCTAGCTTTGCGGGTAAAAATCCACTATTTTGATAAGAACTGCTGGAAAAATTGGAAGACAGTATGGGAGAGACTGGGTTTGGATTAACATATCACACCCTACATCAAGGTAAACTCAGAATGAGCGAATGACTTGAATATAAAGAAGGTAACTATAAGTAAATTAGGTAAAAGCAGAATAGATTACATGTCAGATCTTTGGAAAAAGGAAGATTTTAAGACCAAGCAAGAGTTAGAAACAATCATAAAATGCAAAATAAATAATTTTGATTACATCAAATTAAAAAGGTTTTGTACAAACAAAAAAATGCAACCAAAATTAGAAGGGAAGCAACAAATTGGGAAAAATTCTTCACAACGAAAATCTCTGATAAAGGTCTAATTACTCATATATATAAAGAGCTAAATCAATTTTACAAAAAAATCAAACCATTCCCCAATTGATAAATGGGCAAGGGACATAAATAGGCAATTTTCAGATAACGAAATCAAAGTTATTAATAAGCACATGAAAAACTGTTCTAAATCTCTTACAATCAGAGAGATGTAAATCAAAACAGATATGAGGTGTTACCTCTCACCTAGCAGATTAGCTAACATTACAGCAATGGAAACTAATGAATTCTGGAGGGGATGTGGCAAAGTAGGGACATTAATACTTTGCTGGTAGAGTTGTGAACTGATCCAACCATTCTGGGGGGCAATTTCGAACTATGCCCAAAGGGTGCTAAAAGACTGTCTGCCCTTTCATCCAGCCAAAGCCCTGCTGGCTTTGTGTCGAAAATAGATAATAAGGGGAAAAAAAAAAGATTTGTACAAGAATATTCATAGCTGCACTCTTTTTGTGGCAAAAAATTGGAAAATGAGAGAATGCCCTCCAAATGGGGAATGGTATATGTTGGGGATGGAATTCTATTGTGCTCAAAAGAATAATGAACTGGAGGAATTCTATGGGAACTGGAATGATATCCAGGAATTGATGCAGAGTGAGAGGAACAGAACCAGGAGAACATTGTACACAGAGACAGATACACTGTGGCACAATCGAATGTAATGAACTTCTCTACTAGCAGCAATGCAATGATCCAGGACAATTCTGAAGGACTTATGAGAAAGAAGCTATCCACATTCAGAAGAAAATCTGAGGGAGCAGAAACCCAGCAGAAAAACAACTGCTTGATCACATGAATCGATGGGAACATGTTTGAGGATATAGTCTTTAAATGATCATCCTAGTGCAAACATCAACAACATGGAAATAAGTTTCCACATGTAAAACCCAGGTGAATTGCACATCAGCTATGGGAAGGGTTGTGGGTGGGAGAGAAAAATAATATGATTCTTGTAACCATGGATTAATATTCTAAATTGACTAATTAAACAAAAATTTCAAAAAAATAAAGGATTTGAATAAAAATGAATTAAGGAAGAAAATGGATCTTAGAAGGAGTATGTAGCACAGTAAAGATTAAATTTTTGTTACACATTTGCTACATGCCAGAGATGAGTTAAGAACTGGGAAAAGAAACATAAACAAAGAAAAAAATCCTCTGATCCCATTTTATTTTACTAATTTAAAAAACCCTGAAAATGTGGTGCAAAAAAGAACCTTTTAAAAGGAAATTTTAATATTAATAAATAGGAATAAAATAATAAATTAATAAATTAATAAAAAGGAAGATTTTAACATGAGGAGTTTAAACCATGAACTTAAGAGGGACTGGAATAAGATTATTGTGTCTATTTCTATTTAATCTACCTTCAAGTTACAAAAATTGTTAAAAATATATATATTTGAAATTTTATAGCAGAGGTAAGTTGGCAGAATTAGGTCAGGTACTAAACTGATTATCACTAAATCTTTTGTTTATCAATTTGTTATCTTTATCATGTTTCTTTGAATTTAAATTCATTTGAACCTGACTTGATGAATGTGTTCATTTATCCCTTTCTCTGTCTGGACACTGCACATTTCTCAGTAAAACCAGCAAATGATTTGGATTTTGTTCATTAAAGAATAGTAAGTTCAATAATGTAAGGTCTAAAATATGTTAGCAAGAATTCTGAGCTATTGATCAAACCCTTTCTCTTATCACAGTGATAACAAGGAGCTGGTCCAGAAATTCAAGGTTTTGAAATGAAGATGTATTTATTGACTTTGAATCTTTAAAAGGAAATAGAAAGATTATAAAAATATCCTGATTATAAATGATGTCATCTGGTGTTCACTGATCTGCTCAAAAAGAAGCAAATGTGAAGAGAAAAATACAATGAGGATAATGAAGACATTATAGGTGTTAAAAGAGAATTAGCCTCTATAAAGTAACTTGTATCCTGACTTTGTAGAAATATGTCTAAGCTGAAGGTATCACTAAATGAGCATTTGCATCACGTTGCACTAAAGATAAGGGATAAGAACTGGATACAAATCTTCATTGTCAAAGAAAGCTTCTAGATGAGGAGGCAAACATTTTCCTTCTACCAATTTAGATCTGCAATCCATAGTCGAAGTGAATAAGAAGAGATAAATCATTTATCCAATATCCTATTTGAACCCAGATTTCTTAGTTCTAAAGCCAGTGCTCTCTTCATCATACCCAATTGCCTACAAAACCGCAATTGCCACAAAACTACAATTGCCGCAAAACAAAATCTGAAAAAAATACAAAGTAGAAATACTAATTTGGAAATATATAAACAAAGGGTAGCTATGTTTCTTAGTGGATAGAATGCCACTATTGGGGTCAACAAAACTCATCTTCCTGATTTCACATCTGGCCTTGATATTTCCCAGCTGTGTGATCCAGAGAATTTCAATTAACCCTGTTTGCCTCAGTTTCCTCATTTATAAAATGATCTGGAGAAGAAAATGACAAACTACTTTGGTTTCTTTGCCAAGATAACAAATGGGGTTACAAAGATTTGGATATTACTAAAATAACTATCCAATAATAAGATTGATGGTGATGTAAGAAAAAGTCACTTTCTTGTCAAATTTTATTGATGGTATTAGAGTTGATTTTTTTTCTTAAATGAAAATAATGCATTGTACCAGATTGGGCTGAGAGTTAAACCTGGTGTAAGGAGGATAGACATCTTAATTCTGTCTCTGACACAGACTGGCCATGAAATAAAAATGATTAAACTCTCATTATCCAATGGTAACTTTCTAAGAGCATAGGTGTTAATAAATTAATAAACCTAGCTCCAGGTGCAGATGTGACTCGAGAGTTCATCTAGTCTAACCTCCTCATTGGAAAGATGAGTATGTAGTGAGTATTAGTCAGGGGAGAAACCTTGGCTAAAGTTACACAGATAAAACATGCCTAAAGAAACAAATAAACTCAGATCATCTGAGTTAAATTGGAAATTCTCCAAAACAAAGAATTCAGGACCATGATGATCTGATATTTTGATCCAGGTATAACTTCATTTAAAAAATTCCTATTTGTTTTATTTAGAAGTTTGTTTAAAATGATTATTCATTTTGTAATTAAATAATTCTAAAAGGATCAAAATACATGACAAGGAAATAGTTTGTCATAGAGGATGGAGAGAGAAGTCAGAAAGAAGGAGGGTGTAAGAATGAATCTACCCTACCTGCTAATCTCTGTAACTTCTCAGACTTTCAGTTCTCATAATGCATTTGTACATCACACAAACATGAGGATGTGGGTGCAACCATGCAGGAAGAGGAACTTTATCACATTCTTTTGTCTATGATTATCATTTACAAGAAAAGCTGCAAAATGCTATTTTCTTAAGAGAAAAAATAAGAACCAAAAAACCAAAACCAACAACAATAATCCAGTAAAACTCCACATAGTAAATGCTCAGTAAATATGTATTGACTCTGTGGTTGAGAAAGGAGGCTTTGGATTTTGTGAAGTACAGATGTGGTTTTACAGAAATTTCAGAAAGCTTAGATTCTGTATAAATAGCACATAATTCCAGTATAGTGAAGCCTGGATTTGGGTTCATTCTGCTTCATGTTTATTGCTCACCATGCTGGGTTCTTCTCAAGCTTCCCTGCTTGCTTTGTGTCCCCCAGACACTATACAATACAGGTGATCTCAACATCATCGACACATATTGACAGCCATGATGAAATATATTGTTTTATACTTCCATAATATTAACACATAAATAAAAAGGATATACACAATAAAAAAAGCAAATGCCAAATTAATGGGTGACTTCTTTGCGTGAGAAACTGTAAATTATCATTAAAGAGGGTGACTTTAATAAACATGTTTGCTTCATCGTGCAGATGGCACGCAATGTTCTAATTCCCATTTAGCAAATGAATCAACTCATCATCCCGAGTTTATAAAAGAAAATTGAAGTCTTTTCTGTGAGTTGTATAGTTTGGTAACAGTGAAACAGAATTTTGATTAGCATCCAACTGCACAGAGAGGGACCATCCACTCACCCTCATTCTGGAGCCTTTAATTGCAAGATTCTTGTTCGTACCTAAATAGCTGCTTAATGATCCAGGGCCTCCGTTTCAAAACAGGAAATGTTTAGATAATAACGGACTTGTTGGTGCTCATGAAAATTTCATGGAGTGATGGAATTCTGGCACCTGAGGTCATTTATTCTGAGCTCATTTGTTGATTCTCCAGAGCAGATGGTTCACCTGCAGTTTGGACTTGGGTGGTAATGTCAGTGAATGGGGACAACCATGAAGAATACAGGTTTTATCTAAAATAGACCCCCTTTCCTTAAGAGTGCAGCATGGTCCTTCCATTCTGGTGAATCATGCGACCCATTCCATGGATGATGATTTGTAAGAAGGACTAAGTTTCTGAATTCTAGGCAATTTTTTTCTTTTTTTTCCTAGTAAGGCAGCTTTCTAGTTTGCTTAATAATAGTGAATTCACTTGCCTTACTTAATGTGAAATGTTCATTGGGGCTGCTTCCCAATAATTTATTTTAAACAATGATTATTATAGTTCAGAGGCTGGGAGGTGTTCTATAGCAAGCCTTGGGGTCTGCTCCATGGTTGCTTTAGTAATGTGTTACTCTAATCTATGGCATGACAAACCAAAGTCTCCTGTCTGTTTTTGTATGGCTAATAATCCAAAAAAATTATTTGCATCCTAAAATAATTATTTTGGGCTATTTAAAAATTTAAAAAGAAATAAGCAAACAAAAAAGTTTTTTTAGCTCGATGTAAGCACAAAAACAATTGTGGGGCTGGATTTGGATAATGCTCATCATTTGCCAACCCCTTCTCTAGAGAATATGAAAAATGAATGAAATATTGGTCTCTTTATTTTTCTGAAACTCATATATATTATTAGCAAAGTGCTGAAGCAGTAAAAACAACACCAATGCTAGCAGCAAGAAATCATATTCACATGGTATTATAAGGATTGCAAAGTGTTCTATGTACAACATTTTATTTAAGATTCATACTGAGCCTGTGTGAATGGCTCTATTTTATCCTAATTTTAATAAGTAAATTGAGTCTCAATAAGGTCTTTCTCTTTGAACAGCTGATTTAGTGTGACTGAGCTAACAGTTGTCTGAGGCAGAATCTAATCCTAGGACTTCCTTGAAGCTTGTGATAGAAGATAGTTGATTTGGGAGAAGACATCTCTAAGTACTAATTGTGTGACATTGGATGAATCATTTATCCTCTCAGTGATATAAAAACTCATTAAACTATAAATTGTAACAAAAGTGGCAAGCTAAATTAGAAATTACCTATACCAGTGAAATCATGGACCCAATCCCAATCTGCTTCCACTGAAAAATTCTATTCATTTTTTCACTCCTGTAAATCATGGTGCCACTTACATTAAAACCTTTGTTTTCTGCATAATATAACCAGAACTGTGGACTTAGATCTAGTAGGAAATTTAGACACTTTTCCAAACTCATCATTTTATAGATAAGGAACCTGAGGCATAGTGAGGTTAAATTATTTGTCTAATGTTGCATACGTAATATGAGGTAGAATTGGGACTTGAACACAATGCTTCTTATTCTATATTTCTTTCCCTTACTCATTGCTTTGAACAAATCTTTCTTCAGGATTTCTTTAGGATTCCTAATAGAAGCCATATCAAACCTATGGAAATATCTGTGCTTGCATTGAATGACAAAGATACCACTGCCCCTTCCTAGAATTTTTGTATCTATAGCACAATATTCTGAAATTGACAGGAAAAGGGAAGTGATACCAGTTATTAGCATCCTCAGAAAGGATCCAGATTGGCCACAGGATAGGCTTTTTTTGAAGGGTGAAATGGAATTATGTTAATATAGGTATAAATAGAAAGCAGTTCCTTGTAGTTCTCTTTCAGTTAGTTCAATCTGATAATCTACAGTTGGATGTTTTGTTTTTAATCATTTAAGATCAGGAAACATTTATGTTTTATTATGTGAAATGCTTTTATAGTTTTTTTTTTCATTTCTCAGCTATATACAATTTTGGTTAGATGCAGGGGAAAATGTATTGTACACTACAAGTCAAAAGATGTGAGTTTTACTCTTTACTTCAAATAAAATAATCATGACCTTAAAGACAAACCATCTGGTTTTTATTAAGCATTTTCTATATCTGAAAAATTGTTCTAAACACTGGAAATCCAAAGAAAAGGCAAAATAAAACTCCCTATTCTCAAGTCCATTGGGGGAAGCAGCATAAAAATAATTCTGAACAAGATATATACAAGAGAAATTGGCAAAGTCTCTAGTAAAAGGTATTAAAGTTAATCGGCATGGGGATGGGATGGGTTTCTTACAGAATTTTATTTGGGAATTGAATAAAGCCAAGAAATACAGGAAGAAAACTATAGGAAGGAGAGAATTCTACCTATAGGGTACACCCAGAGAAAAATTTGGGATTGGGAGATAGAGTATTTAATTTAAAGAAAAACAAGGAAGCCAGTGTCAATAAATTGAAGAATGCAAGAAGGAGAGGGAGGCATGAGAAACCTTGGAAGGTAGGAAAAGATCAGTTTGTGCAAAATAGTAAAAGACAGAGGATTCTATATTTGGTCCTGGACACAATATGCGAAGTTTATTGAATAGGAAAGGTAAGATGGTCAGATCTGTGTTTCCAAATGTAAATTTCACCATGGAATATAAACTGCAGTGAGAAGGTGGCAGGCAGATCTAACACCAGTAAACTTTTGAGGGGGGAGTAGTGTAGTTTGTTTTAAAGGTTTACTTTCCATTTTGAAAGCAAGTAAATGCTTGGTTACTGAACCATGGCCCAGAAAAGGTTTCAGAAACTAAATGGTCTCTGATCAACGTGGCTTGCCAGATCCTCCACCCCACTCCCATGGCAGAATATTTGAGCCTGATTTCATTTTTCAACATTCTATTGCCAGTATTTCTTAAGCAATGGGGAAAGGGCAACTATGATAGCCTTGTATACCTACTCTGTGCCTTACACTGATAAGCATTTAAAAAAACATTCTTTTTTTTTAATGTCATGTTTGGGAAATGTCTCTCTTAAGTCTTAGTTTCTAAATGGTATGTTTTTTTTTTCTTTAAGTGAGAGCTTTGAGAGGAAATAATGTCAAGGACAATCCTTTAAAATAGACCATTTTAAAGCAAAATATAACAGAAAGTTAGATATCTACATTCAAGTTTATCAGGAAAAATGTTAAATGTATTTCAATTTTTAAAAATCTGATGCTATTCTATTCAAGTCATCATGATGTCAAGGGAACTCAAACACAGAATAATCGCTGCCCTAAAGGGGTTATATTCATAGTGAGAACATGGTAAGTCAACCAAAAATAAAATACAAATAGAGTGAAAACCCATCTGTGCCCAACATGTAGTAGGGGCAGGTTGGTGTTTGTCTCAGAGACAATAGATATTTCTAGCCTATTCTCCCCCAACTCTTTTCCAAAGGACAGTTTAATTTCCTCCTGAAGGGAAAGCTGGAAATTATGACCAGAGGCTGCCCTTCTAATTTTCTCAGAGAGAAAGAGGTACAGCATGTTAGAATTATACCTCTCTGCGCCACTAACTATTGTTAGTTTTGGGGTTAAGATTTTCAACCTCTTATGTCTCATTATCAAGTGGGAAGAGGACCCCAGACTTCATTTCCAATACATGACCCCTAACCCACCAGATAACAGTTCTAAAATGAACACAAATAGCAAATAAAAATATTTCTATTCATCTAAATTGTGTGTTCCAATTTTTTTTTCTGTTCCTTTTAAATTCTTTGTGAATCTGTAAACTGTACTTTCCATAGAGTTTGTTTCACAATGATACTGGAGTGATTTGCCATTTACTTTCCCAGTGGACTTAGGTAAACAGAGGTTAAATTTATTTCCCAGAGTCACGGAGCTAATAAGTGTCTCAGTTCATATTTGAACTGAATTTTATCCACTCGGCCAGTTGGTAGTAGTCTCTCGGTAACCGAGGATGAGGATTGTCTTTGTGCGTTTTTGTGCACAAAGACACTTGTGCATGAAGATTTAAGTGGAAAAGTCGATGCACAGAGACAGTCCCACTCTCTCGGCGCTGGAAGCCTGGGTCCAGTGGCATGAAAAGTCGTTACACCTGGAGACTTCCTGAGCTGCATTGGATGGCCGTGTTGTCTTTTGTGCTCCAACACGCCCTGAGCACTCCACAGTGCTTTGCTGCATCGCCCTCTCGGCCATTGAACCTTCTTGTTGGTTTCTTCTGCCTGTTCCACCGAAACAGTCTTCACATGCTGGGTGAGCAAAGCCCTGGTTCACCAGGGGTCGACATTGACCAGATGGCTACCCTCACAAGGTTTGGCCGGCCTGTTGAAGCCGTTGCCCGGGGTGTGGCCGCTGCTGCATGCTAGCAGCTACTGGGAGCCACAAGTGAAAGCTGGGTGTCAGGTGAGGGTCAGAGGCTGGAAAGCTGCCCTAGGAGGGCACGACAAGCCCTCCATACCAAAGATATTACTCCTCTCTGAGCACTCCATACACACACATACACACACACACACATACACATACACACACACACACACACACACACAGAGTCAAACAAATAAATGCAATTTAATGCAGATTCAGCCTCATTCATTCTTAACTCTAAAAGCTGAAGTTAGAAATACCCAAGGAGAGTTACAAAGACCAGAAGTTTGAAACACTTTGAAGAACTCTAAAAGAATGAAGAACTTTCCATTCTCTGCATCTCACCAACTTCTAATGGTTCCTTCCATAGAGACAAGGCATTAAAAATGTTCCTTTCCAATGGACTCTGTTTGAGAGTAAAACCCTTTATTTCATAGGTTAATCTATTTAGTTCATTTTCCATGGTTGAAAATGGACAGAAAATCCATTGGAATTTGAATGGCTCCAACTGATGCTCTTGGTCCCAGAAGTTCTTTCCCTTCCGAACTATCAGGGTATATTTTCTCTTCATGAAGTGTTTATGGACTGTATGCCATTGATGGTTCTTTTTTTTATTTTTTATTTTTCCAATAGATATTGAAAATGGGGTTATACAGTGTAAAAATTAAAATTAATCTCAAATAATAAAAATATTATATTAAAAAGATTTATTAATGATCATTAGAAGTAAAGGAATAAAAGGGTAACAAAATAAAAACCACATGCACATGACTAATCAGCCTGTTCGAAATCCCTGCTTACCTCCACAGCCGCCAATGGGAAGTCAGGAGACCCAGGACCAAAAGTTCTACTGCATAATATCCCCTGTCTACAGGAAGTAAGTAATGACAGGAAGTCAGTGGGCTCCAGGGAAATGTAATTTTTAGGGTAACAGATTTCCAATTATACAACAAGAAATTTGTAAAATTATAAAAATACTTATTTTTTACAGTGGGTGGGAGAAAGATTTTTAATTTATTTTATTTTAACTTTACTTAATTAATGTAGAATATTTTTTCATGGTTACAAGATTCACATTCTTTCCCTCCTCATCCAACAATCGATTACCTTCTGTAGCTGACATATAATTCCACTGGATTTTGCATGTGTCATTGATCAAGACTTATTTCCATATTATTGATATTTGAATTACATTGATCATTTAGATTCTACATCCCCAATCATATCCCCGTTGACCCATGTGATCAAGCAGTTGTTTTTCTTCTGGGTTTCTACTCCCACAGTTCTTCCTCTGAATGTGAATAGTGTTCTTTCTCATAAGTCCCTCCAAATTGTTCTGGATCAGTGCATTTCTACTAGTAGATTACTTTGATTGTACCACAGTGTATCAATCTCTAGGTACAATAATCTCCTGGCTCTGCTCCTTTCAATCTACATCAATTCCTGGAGGTTGTGCCAATTCACATGGAATTCCTCCTGTTCATTATTTCTTTGAGCACAATAGTATTCCTTCCACTTCAGATACCACAATTTATTCATCCTTTCCCCAATCAGAAAGCATCACCAAATCTTGCATTTTTTTTTGCTACAACAAAGAATGATGCTATGATTATCGTAGTACAGGTCTTTTTCCTCATTATCTGTTTATGGTACAAACCCAACAGTGCTATGACTGGATCGAAGGGCAGGTAGTCTTTTAGTGTCCTTTGGGCATCGTTCCAAATTGCCTTGCAGAATGATTGGATCAGTTCACAACTCCACCAGGAATGCATTAATGTCCTAATTTTACCAAATTCCCCTCCAAAATTTATTACTTTCCTTTACTGTCACGTTAGCAAATTTGTTATGTGTGAGCTGATACTTCAGAGTTGCTTTGATTTGCATTTCTCTTAGTATAAGAGATTTAGAGCACTTTTTCATGTGCTTATTAAGAGTTTTGATTGGCTTATCTGAAAATTGCCTATTTATGTCCCTTGCCCATTGATCAATTAGGGAATGGCTTGATTCTTTGTAAAATTGATTTAGCTCCTTATGAATTTGATTAATTTGACCTTTGTCAGAGTTTTTGTTATAAATATTTTCCCCCAATTTATTGTTTCCTTTCTAATTTTGGTTGTGTTCATTTTCTTTGCACAAAAAATTTTAGAGTTTGTGGACAATTCCTATTTTGCATTTAATTGTTTGTTGTCCTCTGCTTTTTCCCCTCTAGTCTGGATTTTTTCTCCATAAATTTTATACAGTGTCAAAGCCTTCATCTTCATATTCTGGGTCTTTGAAACTTGTATTTTCTGGGCATTGTTTGCTATTGCTAACATATTTCCCTTCCCTTTCCAGTCAGGAGTTTAAGTGAGGAAGGCAGGTTCTCTGTGTATGGATCTAAGGAGTGAGGTTTTTACCCTAGTCCACCTCTTGAGTCTCTGCAGCTTCTACTATTTGCAACCCTTCTCTTTGCTATCTCCTTGCCCAAGGTCTTTGCTCTTCAGCCTGTTGGGGTCTCAGGTCTAGCTACTCTCAGGGGTTTGTCTTTGGCGGTCTTATTCAATTGCCAAGGATTTAGAGGTGCCCCTCACTCACTCACTCACTCACTGATGTAGGTTGCTCTGGCTCTGAGTCTAGCCCACTGTCTCATAGGTGGGGTGGGGGAAGGTAGATCAGTTAATGTTTTGTTGGAAGCTATTTCACCCCATTATAGTTTGGAAATGCCCAAATTGATCATACCTTCAGTGATTCTCCCTACTGAGGAGTCCTTTTGTTCATAAGAATTTGGGGTTTTTTGGACTTTTGAAATAGATTATATTGGTAGGAGATGAGGAGAGGTAGATTCCTGAAACTAATCTGTAGCCATGTTTACCCAGAAGTACATACAAAATACTTACAAGAGGGAAAAAACACTTCAAGCACCATAGTTTTGAAATGAACTCCCCCCGCCCCTAAACCCTAAAATTCCATCTGAGAATCAATATCATTTATTGGTTCCAAGGCAGAAGAGCAGTAAGTGTTAGGCAATGGGGATTAAGTGACTTGCCAAGAGTCACCCAGTGAGGAAGCTGAAATGAACTTTTAATCAAGAGAAATTACCATTTTAACTAAGTTAAGAACATGCTAGTTAATGTTTCATAACTGACTTTTCAATTAATAAATATATAATACAGAATTATATAATTATATATATATAATATAATATGAAAATAAAATTTATTAATATATATATAATGCAAATATATATTTTTCTGAACATTTAAACTGTAGCATTAACATCCTTCTCCATGGGTATTGTAAATCTAGACCATTAAGAAAAAGAAGCAACAACAACAACAATAACAAAAATCAAGGAGGCAGAGTCAAGATGGCAGCTTAGAAGGAGCAAAAGTTCAGACCTCTGAATACCCTTCCTTACCAATTACAAACTAAATGCTCCTAGGGGACTAAAAATCATAGAACAAATCATAGAAACAATTAATAATTTCATTGAAGAAAAGGGCAATGATGAAACATTCTTTCAAAACTCAGCTGAAGCAGTACACTGGTGGAAATTTATATCCTTGAGTTAATTTATTAACAAATTAGGTATGGCAGAGGTCAATGAATTGGAATGCAAATTAAAAAGCTAGAAAGTGAACAAATTAAAAATCCTCAGATAAAGACTAAATTACAGATCCTAAAAATTAAAGGATAAATTAATAAAATTGAAAGTCAAACAACTATTGATTTAATAAATAAGACTAGAAGCTGGTACTTTAAAAAAAAACAAATAAAATAGACAAAGTACTGGTCAGACTAATTAAAAAAAGGAAGGAAGAAAACCAAATTGATAGTATCCAAGATGAAAAGGGAGGACTCACCTCTAATGAAGAGGAAATTAGGGCAATCATTAAAAACTATTATGCCTAATTACATGGCAACAAATATGGTCATCTAGGTAATATGGATGAAAACTTACAAAAATATAAACTGACTAGACTAAAAGAGGAAGGAATATATTTTATAAACAACCCCATATCAGACAAATAAATTGAACAAGCCATCAATGAACTCCCTAAGAAAAAATCCCCAGGTCCAGATGGATACATAAATGAATTCTATCAAACATTCAAAGAACAACTAATCCAAATATTATACAAACTATTTGACAGAATAAGCAAAGAAGGTGTTCTACCAAATTCATTTTACAACACAAACATTGTACTGATCCCAAAGCCAGGCAGTTCAAAAACAGAGAAAGAAAACTATAGACCAATCTCCTTAATGAATATAGGTGCAAAAATTTTAAATAGGATACTAGCAAAAAGTCTCCAGCAAGTCAAAACAAGGATTATTCACTATGACCAGGTAGGATACATACCAGGAATGCAAGGATGGTTCAATATTAGGAAACCATCCACATAATGACCACATTAACAAGAAAACTGACAAAAATTACATGATTATCTCAATAGATGCAGAAAAGCCTTTGATAAAATACAACACCCATTCCTATTGACAACACTAGGAAGCATAGGAATAGAAGGATCTTTCCCAAAATAATAAACAGTATCTATCTAAAACCATCAGAAAGCATCATCTGCAATGGGGATAAACTAGAAGCCTTCCCAATAAGATCAGGAGTGAAACAAGAATGCTCACTATCACCTCTATTATTTAACATTGTACTAGAAATACTAGCAGTAACAATTAGAGAAGAAAAATTTGCCTCTTGGGAGCTAGTGGGAGCCATCTCTAACAAATCTTTAAATGTGATCTAGGATAACTCTCAGAACTGGGAAACGGTAAGGAATCTCTTTTCAATTCATAAAAAGAAAACCTAAGCCCTATGATATATTTTTCAAATAATATAAATTTTTTTACAAAAATTGTAGCACCATTAAATATTTATCAAATTTGGGGGATCATACCAGCTACACTGGAGAATACAGATTCAGATATGATCCCTTTTAGAGCGACAATTTACAAGATGAGAAGTGAAAAGTATTATGAATGTAGAAATGTGTATTTGCGCATACCAAAGCAAAGTGATTTTTGAAACAGTTGGGCACACAGAATGAATACATAAGTGAAGCCTGAATTGGCTATGCAAAATGAGCCTGGGGACAGGAGGATATTTTCCAGGGTGTGGGCTATAAATATGGAGCAGCCAAACTTTAGTGCTATAAAAGACTTATACAATACCGTATTTTCCCTCTCTGTTGTGACAAGAAAGCATTTCTATAATGTAATCTTGGAGTGCTAGAATAGGATGATGCCTCCACTCCATCAGGTATTTTCACACAAAGACAAAGCCGCCAGCACACGAGGAAGGAACTCAAGAGCAACTCTGGAAGATATCTGGCTCTGTCTTGTGTGCACTTACACTTGAGGTCCACACATGTTGGTCTTCAAATAGACGCCATTGTTGGGAATGGCATACCAGTGCTGAAATTCAACTGTTTTTCTCTTTAAGGGTCTCTTTCAAATTTCAAATGAAGGCTATTTATTCCCTGAAAAGTACTCAACATGATTCCTATTCAACCCATTTTTTTCACTCTGAGATTCTAGCATAAATATATTCTAGACTGATAGATTCAAGAATACAGTGTCTAGTGTGCAGATGATAGGCAGGAAATAAGGAGAAGAAGGAGATTATTTGGATATGTCTTAACCACAAATTAAGTGTCTGGTGAGAAGGAAAAATGTCTATCAAGGACCTTTTGAGAAGAGTCCAAAGATTCCCTACTGCAGAACCAATCATAAGATGTCAACACTGGATCAGAGCTTAGGAATGATGCCAAGCAATGGATCTATTTTTCAGAGCAGGGGAATTGAGTCCCAGACAAGTAATTTGACTGGAACAAGGTCAATCAGCAAATTGATAGAAAATCTATAACTCAATCTCAGGTCTCCTGCTTCAGTTTTTCCAGAGTTTTTATTTTTCCCCACTCTCTCATGTTGTTATTGTTTTTAATGGTTTCTTTAATTCAAAGAAGCAATGATCATGAACTGAGAGACCAAAGAATCCATGAAATAGACATTTCTTTCAGTGAAATGACCTCATACTGCAACTGAGTCCATTGGAGTAATGAGAAGAAGAATAACTTGCCTAATGTCAAAAGGGTAGGACAAAGACAGAATCTGAATTGAAAACCTTTGTACCTATGTGTATTTTTTTCTATTATAACAGGTGCAGAAATGTTAAGTGACTTGCTCTGTATTACACAGGTAGACTATAACACAGATGTATATATTTTCAGCATTTGTTGTTGTTTCAGAGTCTATATAAACTAATAAGTACCAGGAAAAATTAATAGAAAGCATCAGAATATAAATTGAAATTAATATTGTTTCAAAACATTATTTAGGAGACAAGTCTGGGAGCCACATTTGAAAAGGTATATTGATCATTTGGAGCATATTTAAGGATGGCCAGTGGGTTGAGTGAATTTAAATTAATATAATATGTATGCTATATATATATATATATATTTATTTATTTATTTATTTACATATATATAATAACCAGCATTTATAGAGCCCACAACTACAAAAGATTCACAAATCACATTACAAGTATTGAATTTTATCCTCATGACATCCCTTTAAGGTAAATGCTATTATTATACCCATTTTACAGCTAAGGCAAACAGAGGTTAAGTGATTTGCTCAGGGCCACAAAACTTTTAAATATCTGAGGTCATAATGAAGTGAGGTCTTCCTGATACCAAATCTAGGATTCTATCCACTGCACCATCTAGTGGCCTGACATGAAAGGAAGGTTAAAAAGAATTGTGCATATTTTTAGCCTAACAAGACAGAATACCAACAATCATTATTTTGATTTATTTCAGATACTATCTCAGTCATGAAGTAACTATAGGTAAGAATTTAGCATCCAGGGTATTAGTAAAATGTCTTAGAAAACAAGCAAAATGAAATAAAATGAGTAATTTTTTAAATTAAAAAAGATTTTCATCTTGTGTTCTTGGGTCTTTTATCAGTGCATCTTTTCACCATATATATTTCATATGTATCATATAAAATATATAAATAATATATTCATATTATATATAAAATATTTGCAATAGCTTATATATAATAAAATATATAAAGATGAATTTATATATATTTATATAATACATAAAATTAATATATCTCATATTATATATTAATTTCTCTACTTAGGATTAATGACACAAGTAGGTCAAATAATTTAGCAGTCATCAGTGTAGAAGATATATCTTTAGCTTAGAAGAATGGTGAAAGAAATGAACTGATTACATCATATTTACATATGAGCCAATGTCAGTACATTCTTCACAGAGAGGATCCCAGCTATTTACTTAGTAAGCAACCTACAACTAGGAATCTTGGTTGAAGCAAGAATGGAGAACTAGACATTATTTTCCTTTGCCCTATATAAAGGGTACATTTTTGCTTTGTGCTATGAAACATCTATGTATTTTTTTTCTTTTTATGTGTGAAAAAGAAAAAGAAAAAGAAAACATTTGCAACTACTACCTTTCCTTGATACATGTGGAATTATTTATCTCGATGTATAGTATATATTTATGTTATATATACATAGATTTATACATACACACATGTAATATTATACACCTACATAAGAATATGTTTCACTTCTGGGTATTTTTCAATGTCTCATTGACTATCTTCTCCCCTTGTAAATTGTACCATTGTTGCTCTCACACCCAACATCCCTCCATAACTCACCCATCATAATAAAAAAGTCATCTTTTATATAAAAAATAAATATAATAAAGCCCAAGAAATTTATATTGTAGTATCCAAAATCATTTATAATACCTCTATATTTGCAAAATATAAGTTGACCTCCATCCCACAGGAAAAATAGTGAAGCCAATGAAATACTACTTTTTGAATCAGTAAGGAAAATTCAAGATGATTTGAAAACATGGAAGAAATGTATGTTGAGGAACAATGAAGACAAATAAAAAAAAAGGGAAGTAATGCCTTGCTTAAAGTTATGCAGAAAAAATATGAAACTCAGGATAAAAAATGAGCCTTTCAATATTTTGAGCTATCTAGTAAATATTAAAGAGAGCATATGGCATTATATGGTATTCCAGTCTTGGGGCCAGTATAGCCTGGGTTTAAGTCTCCCTTTGACATGAAGTGGTTGTGTTATCCAGGCTAAGTATCTTAAGCCCTCAATGGGTTCAGACAATTAAATTAAAATCTAAAGTGTAGAGCTCTTGGTGACCAGCTTTGACAAATGGAGATTCATCAATAGAAGTTTTCATTTTGATGAAATCACTATGGAAGGAAAAGGAGGAAGAAGAGAAGGAGGAGAAAGATATGATGTTCTTTCCAATTGAGAAAGGAAGTTGATGACACTCCAGAAAAAAATACTTGTGTTATAAGAAAGAATATTCATGAACTTCATGACATGAAGTCAGACAATGAGGGGAAGAAGTAAAGATTAGTATTGCCTGTTGATGTCTGCCTGTGAGGAATACAGAAGTAACTAATTTTCTGTTTGGCATAAATAGCAAAGGTTTACTTCATTCCCTGGACTCATATCAAAAATGTGGCAAAGAACATCTCAAGAACTGTCAAGTCTAATCCCATCATAAATTACTAACTGATTGAAATTATACCATGAGATGAAAATTGGAAATCAAAACTAACAACTTTGTAGTTTTATATGATGACTAATTTTCTCATTCCTCATTTATATATACATTTAGAAGAGAGTGGGGGATTAAAAGAGAGGAGAAAAGAAAAGTGGAAGGAAGGACAGGAGGGGAGGAAAAAGAGGGGAGAAGAGGGAAAGGGAGGAGAGGAGAAGAGAAAATAGACAGAGAGGCATATAGGGAAAGAGATATAGTGAGAGAAAAAATTAGAAACAGACATAATGGAGAGATTTTTTTTAATAACTTCCTTATATCTGGAAATTTCTCCCTATATTTGTCTGCTGGATTCCTTTTTCATTTTCCAAATCCCAGTTAAAGACCTACCATCTATAGGGACCTTTATTAATCCTTCTAAATTTGAGTATCTTTCATTTATTAATTATTTCTTATTTATTATGTATATAGCTTGTTTGTACATATTTGTTTGTGAAGAATCTCCCCTATTACATTGTGAACTACTTAAGGGGAAAATAGCTTTTCAATTCCCTTCAGATTAACCAAAATTTATATAATATACTTAATGAATTTTTATTGATTTATTGATATATTTACCTATATTCACAGATACATATGTGCAGATATGTGTTTATGCATGAATATATATTTTACATTACCTTCATTTCTGATTCCATATCCTGATATTCCACACAGCAATGCTTACCTAGTAACAGGAAAAAATAAAATCTGGCAATAAATTGAATGTTCTACTCTTATAGTCCCCCCTTCTCTACAAAAAAATAAATAAATAAACATAACAAAGGCATCTATTTTGGAGTAGTAAAAAAATAAAACAAAACAAAACAAAAAACCCAAAATTTATTAAGCTCTTATTATGTGCTGAAAACTGTGTTAATTACTGTGATTATAAATTCCAACCAAAAAAGACATTCCCTATCATCAGGGAGATGGCATTCTAATCAAAGCCAAAACAAAAATGGAAACACAAATAATGGAGAATGGAAGGAATTGTCATGTTAAATGATGCAAGAGAGTTAAAAAAACAAAATGGAGAGGAAGGATCCATGGTGGTCCTTAACCTTGTCATAAAATGGAGATCATGGAAGGAATTGCCTATTTTGAAAGGAAACATATCAAAAAGGCAAAACATCTGGGAATAATAGATTTAAAATCTCATTTTATTTAGATTTATGAATTATGATAAGTTTCTGATTGTACATCTTTGATAGTCTTCATAAAATAGCATTTTGAAATGAAGAACATTCAGAAAGCTGTAGTCATAATGGTAAAGGGCTTTGAGTTTAGAGTATATGAAGATAAGATGAAGAAGCTTGGAATGTTTAGTTTGGACAAGAAAGGGTTTGGGGATGGTAGATGTGCATTATAACTGCCTTTGAATACTTAAAATGATGTTACAGGGAAGGTGGAGATACACTGTGTTATTTAGCTTTTAAGGATAGAACTATGGCCAATAGATAGAATTTTCAAGTTTGTGAATTTATATTTTACTCATGAAATCCATCCTAATAAGTGTAGTTATACTGAAATCATAAATCCTAAGAGAGAGTATCTTTCCTTTCATTAGAGGTCTTTAAGCAGAGACTGATTGGTCATTTTTGGATTATTGTGCCCTCAGGATATTTTAGGTATATGTTATACAACTCTACTTTATATTTCTTCAAATATTGTTATTCTTAATCTGTTGATATTTTTAAAGTTATCTTTATTTCAATTTCTACCACTATGTTTTGTTGTTTTTTTTTCTTTAAGGGCACTCTGAAACAATGAAAGAACTCTTAACTTGTAAAGTTTTACCATTTTCACCTAATGATTAGAGCTACAAAATATGGTGAAGGTCTTTTGCAGAAGGAAAAGTTGATGATGATGTGATGTGTCTGGGAGCGCAAGTAAGATAGTCACAATCCAAAAGGAGGTTCAGATTCAACTTTCTCTCAAAATTTTTACACTCTTCTTGCATATTTTCCTCCTATCCCATGTCTTTTGATGGACCATTCCTTTTACCTTCTCCAAAACATTCACTTCTAAGAAAGCTGCATCTATATATATATATATATATATATATATGTATATATGTATATATACATATATATATATAATTTATAATTCATTGATCAATGACACATGTAAAACCCAGTGGATTGCTCCTTGACTGCAGGAGTGGGGTGGGAGGGAGAGAGAGGAAGAACATGAATCATGTAACCAAGGGAAAATATTCTAAATTAATTAATTAACTAAAATTTTAAAAATTCAATTGATAAAAATTAAAAAATTATAATTTATCATAAAGCCTGGTACATGAAAGATGTTTAATACATACTTATTGACTGACATGATCATCATATAGTATTGGTATTAGTAATTGACATATACATTAATCCATTTAATATTCACAACCTTATCTGATATGGAGAAACTGAGTCTTAAAACACTGAAAATAATTTCCCCAGATCTCATAATGAGCAAGTTCCAGAAGAGGCACCCAAACTCAGAACTCTACTGACTTTGTATACTACATTGTTTTTACTACACCATTCGGTCTCTCAAAGAAATGCACTCTGCAATGAGCTAATGTGTTGACTTTCAATAAAAACACAGAAATAATTCCTGAGCTCCTTGCAGTAAAAAATGCTTCCACTTATACCTATCATATAACTGAGCTGTTGACCCAGATTGCATGTGATGCTAGGAAGAAGAGGATGCCACACATTCCTTTTATCTTGCTCTAATTGGGTTCTCCATGTGTGGAATAAGTAAACGCACATGTAGACTTCCAAAGGCCTATATAATATGCATAAATTATAATGTGTGATAATCCACTGTGAATGCCTTAATAAGCATGAGGAATGCAAGGACACAGGACAACTTCATGGGATTAATGATGAAAAAGACTATCCTCCACCATAGAATGAACTTGATGGATTCTGCATAAAGATTGAAGTATACTATTTTTCACTTTATTTCTTCAATGGGTTTTTTTCTACTGTGATATGTGTCTTCTTTCAAAACATGGTTAACATGTAAATATGTATTTCATAAAAACACACATATAACCTATATACTATTACTTGCCATATTGGGGAAAGGGGAAAGCGGAAAAGAAAGGAGAGAACATGGATGACAAAATGTCAGAAAATGGTTATTAAAATTGTTACCAATATGTCATCTTGGAAAAAACAAGAAAAAAATAAACGAATAGTGGGAGATGTTAACCTTACCTTTTGAAAAACTACATTTTCATAAACCATCATAAGATACAATGAAAAAGGCCAAGTTGAATAGCATTTATGTAGGTCAATAAAATTCCACACATAAATAATATCTCTCCAAGGTGAGTTATACTTAGGTAAACAGATGATTTCTCACAGTAACTGCTTCTTTATTAGAAAAAAGAAAATATAAAATCACTGTTATTGGAAACTCACATATTACACCTAGCAACCAAGTCAGCATATATAAAAAGAATGAATTTTCATGATACATTTTCCTGTAAAATTTATCTAAATTAGATGCCCCAGTTAGAAATTGCCTTAATTATGCTACACATAACTAAGAAAATTGATTTTAATTTTATAAAGGTGGTGTCTGTTTCTTGAGGTTTTTGATTTCCCCCTTTTTTTCAAATCAATCCCAAAATATTCATCAATAAATAAGGACTTAAATTTTGATTTTATTTCTTAATAAAAGATAAGAACAGGTAAGCAAATTTTTTCTCCTTTTGTTTATAAGTAGATTCAATTGCAATAGAAAAAAATGTGAACAGTATGAGATTTCATAGTGAATGATATTTGGGGAATTAATTTGAATTTGTATTCATAAATGATAGATGTCTATTATGTCTCATAGCTATGATTTAATTGGAATAGACAGCTTTGAACAAGGAAACTCCATCTCCTAATGCCTACCAGCACCTGATATACAACTAATCTTTGTGAGTTGTCTAGATTCACACAGTCAACAACAGTGAGAAGCAGAATTTAAACCCAGATTCTTCTGACATGTCAAATCAGCTCTCTATTAGTCACATTAGTCTGCCCCTCATGGACAGACATTAGATATCCAGATATAAAGATTTATATTAAGCAAATATACCTCCAAGTCATCTTTTTTGTTTGTTTGTTTGTTTGTTTTGGACTTTGGGGGGGGGGGCTTTAATTCCATTCATGTGATGAAATTCCATTGTGAAAACATCCTTTATTGGTGTAAAATAAGAATTCACAGATACATCTAGATTGTTGCTTAAGGGCATATCCCAACACAGGGGAAATAATAATGGCTACCTCACAGGTTATCACAAGGATCAAATGAGATAAAAACTGTAAAACACTTAATATTGAGTAGTACACATTAGATCCCCTATGGATGTTATTGATTAGCTGTTATGGCCATAAGGTGGCAAAGTGCAGAGAAAGAAAGATTTGGGTAGAGAAACAGAAGCAAGAACTCTTTGCTGCCTCAGAGTTAGAGGAAGTGAACAAAGTAAAAGGAAACTATAATGATAGACAGGAACTCAACTTTGAAAGACAGCAAACAAAAGCTAAAATGGGGAGCTTGCATATGACCCCAAAATGCAATAAGATACAGCTGGAATTTGAATAGGGAAGTGATAGGATCAGAATTCTACTCTGCTCAAGTTTGTGAAAAATCTCTTGGGGAGGGAGACAAAGGTTCAGATCTCTATCTACAGTGGCACCCAGTGGAAGCATCATTAAATTTTCCTTTTTCCATTATATACTACAAGCCCATACAAGCCTCAGTAAATTGTTTCATGAGTTATTGGGTCCCATTGTACATTTGTTGGACCACAGCAATCCAAAAAGAATAGAGAACAAAAGGAGCAAAAGTTCCAGCAAATGAATGTACATAAAAGGAGAATAGAGAGATAGGAAGGTGTGGATTAGGTGACCCAGACTTGATTTAGAATACTCCCTCTAATTACCATAGTCTAATCTCTATGATTTGGAAGAGTCTTTGGACCTCATTTTCTCCATCTGTAAGATAAAGGGCTGGAACAGAGGATCTCTAAATCCCATGCCATCTCCAGGGTGCATTCCGGTGATGTTACAGCCCAAAACACTGAGAACTTGGCAGTTGGCAACAGAGACATAAATAAAGCTGTCATGTTGAGAAAGAGTCATATATCCTTGGAAAAACAACTCATTTCAAGAGTTCAGTATTGAATATTGTTGGTGTGGGTTTTCCTTCCTTATATGTAGTTCAAATTGCTTCTTTGATCCAACTTAGTTCACATTTATAGTTTTCATGACCACAAATGCAATAAACTCTAACCTAGCCAGATCAGATGAAGAGATTTGTACTCCATTAAAAGGGCTCTAATTGACCCCTCCCCCCCGTCATTTCACTGACATGGCCTTAGTGAATATGGCCCAATAGTAGAATGAGGAGTTAAATTATTTCAAAGAATTAAATTTGTTCACTCAAATGAAAATAATCCAATTGCTAAATTAACTTAGTTTTTAACTTCCTAGCCCTTGAGTTAATTCTATATAGAAATGGCAAATGGGCATATTTGAGAGGATAAATAGACCAACAAACAAATTAGATACTGTGGGGTTCAGTGGACAGCCTCTACAGTTGGATTGAGCATACAGTTTCAAATTCAGTCTGTTACCTAGTGATTATGGCGCAATGACTTTCTCCATTAACCTCAGATTGATCATTTGTTTCTATAAAAGTAATTTTAGTAGGTAACTTCTAGAGTTCATTTCACTTCCAAACAGAGAATCCTCAGAACAACAACAAAAACAAAATATTGTTAGAATAAATAAGTGTGAGGAACTACATGAGCATCCATTTTAGAAAGGTAGATTGTCGAATTAAAATCCCACCTTTTAAAAAAGTCTCCTCTACCGAAGTCAACGTGTTTTCTATATTTACTTACCACAGGGTACACACTGTAAGTACACATTGAACTGCCCTGAAAAATGAATTGTAATCATTTCCAAATGAAGGGTTCCTACACCAATATCTGTTGACTGCTCTCTAACCCTGTATCATTTTCCTTGCCATGCTTAATAGGCAGGTATTTTGAAACCACCACTTAAAATGAAGTGGAACATGAATGTTTCAGTGCTCTTCCTGGGAAGACTCAGTTGTGGATTGCTCACATTCCCAACCTAAAATATCATTCACATTTTATAGCTTACCACCAGTTGACTCATAAAAAGATTATAGAAAGTATATGTGATTGCAAAATATAAATCCTGAGCTTATAATTATGGAAGCGCTAATTAGAAATTAGTTGGTCCTGTCACAAACTGAATGATCCACTTTCAGCATTAATGGTTAGATTCCTTTAAAATGTTAATATCTGTAAATTTCCCTTTTCTGGTGTTAATTTTACAGTAGTTAGGATTATAGTTTACAAATTGAGACAACTAGTCCAGCTACTTTCATATTACAAGAAAAAACAACAGATGCATAGAGACTTTAATGATCCAAGCAAGTAATAAAACCAGTCACTATTTGAACTCATCCTTTCTCACTTTTAATCTAGCATTTTTTAAATACGGCACACTTCTTTGCTTAGGCATGACTTTTCTGTTTTAAGCATTTTCTATTAGATCTGGGTTTCCAGGTCCTAATTGTACAATGGCCATAGTTACTTCCCAGTATTATGAGGAATGAAGAACGAGAATTGAACTATTTAAAGTAATCCTATCCTGAGGTTGCTACCACAAGACTTTATAGAAAGAAAGCAAGTAGATGCCTATTCATTATTTGAATTAAATAGCGGCACCATGACCCTAACTCCTGAGATGAGAAAGAAATATGCACATACACACAAACATATATATATATATGTATCTATACATATACAGACACACACATATGCATTACTTATGTATATGTGTGTAACCTAGAATTTGTTAACTCCTTCCCTTGCCTCCTTAAGAGAATCCCCATTTTTCTTCCCATCTTATCTCCCATGACACCTCTTTCAAGAAGCCTCTTCTGATTCCTCTTCCACACTCGTGCCCTGACAGTTACTATTTGTGATATTTTGCACTTAATTTTTTATACCATAAAGTATCTTTCCCCAAAAAATGTAAACTCTTAGAGGGTAGAGACTGCTTCCTGTTTCCAGGTCTTCTTATTCACAGAGCCTAATCTTAGTAGGAAATTAAATTACTTGAGTTGAAATCTCAAAAGTAAAGAAAACCACTTCCTGCCCTCCTGGGATTTTTATTCTACTGCATGTCATTTTTTATGGCAAAAAAGAAAGTGTTGGTTTAAAGATCAAAATCCAGCAGAATTAAAAACAACTGGATAATGAAAATATTTTCAAGGACCCTGAAGATTAAGATGAACATATTAGAACTAATTGATTTATGTGAAAAAGAATCATATAACTGAATATTAATTAACTTCAATAAGGAATCCTATGGTTCAATGTGTGCTTCATAATAATGGCACTGTGGAGTAGGTTCAAGTAGGGTTTACTTCCACCTTAAAGATGACGGATCATGATCATAGAATTTGCTTTCCTTGCTTCAAGCCTTTCACCGTTCTGCACTTTTTTTTGTTTTGTTTTGGTTTTTATCATTTAAAAAAGAATTAAATATTGCAGAGAACAGTGAACTCAAAACTTAGATTATTTTGTTTTTAATGTTTTTATACTGAAAAACAAGACAAAACAAATCACCTCTTTATAACCTCCCAAAACAAATCAAGTACCTCTCTATTTAATCAGCAGTAACCTTTTCCCCTAACTACCCTGAACACCTATCCTTCCTTCCCAATTGTTGCTCAGTTATTTTTCAGTCACATGCAACACTTTGTGACCTCATTTAGGGTTTTCTTGGCAAAGATACTAGAGTGGTTTGCCATTTCATTCTCCAGATCATTTTAAATTATACTGGAATCTAAATAAAAAGGTGATCATCTGCCAGCATTTTCTCCAGAATTGTAGATTGAAAAATAGTTTACTCTATTCCCACACTAACATTAGTTTAGAGAGATAAATGAAGAGAGGACTCTTGGCTCTAATGATTTTGTACTAATGATAAATGTGTCAACCTGTTTTAGTCACAGAGGAAGTAAGGAAGTAAGGTTTGGGGGTGCAACTTCCCTGGAAATTTGACAAAGAATATTGAAAAAAGGTAAAAGGTAGAATAAATTTCTATACCACTGAGTAACCCTACAAGACAGCCATACAAGTTGGAAGAAGTCATTGATTATCCTTTGATTTTATGAAAGTAATGGTATAAATGACTCCCATGCATAAAATATTTATTTTTTACACATTTATTATTGATTTTAACCAATATTTTCCTTTTAAATTTGAGTTGCAGATTCTCTCTACTCTCCCACTTCTCCCACACCCTCTGAGATGAGATATATTATATCAATTTTATATGCAAAATCATGAAGAAAATATTTCTATATTAGCCATATCTTCAAGACAAGCAACAAAAGACAAAGAAGAAAAGAAAGAGAGAAAGAAGGGGACAGCTGGGTGGCTCATATATTGAGAGACAGGCCTAGGAAGGAAGGAAAGAAGGAAGGAAAATATGGAAACCAACAATTATACTTCAATTTGTTCTCCTACTTCTTCCATCTCTCTAGAGGATAGCATTTTTTTAATATTGAGTACTCTGGAATTGCCTTATCTCATTTTATTGATCAGAGTAACGAAGTCTTTCAGAGATGATCATCAAAACATTTCTGATCCTTTGATAATGATGTTCTGCTTCTCACTTCACTTTGCATCACTTCTTATGTCTTCTTTTTTTTTTTGAAAGCACCCTCCCTAAAATTTCTTAGAGCATAAGAGTACTTAAATGCCACAACTTGTTCAATGATTCTGCAATTGATGAGCATCTGATCAATTTACAATTATTTTTATTATTATTATTATATAAATATATATATATATATTATAATATTATATTATTTAAAATTACAATTTACAATCTGTTACAATTTACAGGAAAAAGCTGCTATGAATATCATATATATATATATATATATATATATATATATATATATATATATATATATATATACTTCCTTTTTTGAACAAATACCAATGAGAAAGAGGTTTAAGTATTGTCTGCTACTAACGTCCATTTCCCCCTATATGATAAAAGTTTTTCCTTGGGTACTTCATTTATGTGAAATGTATTTTAATTTAAAATCTAAGAATTTTTTTTTATTTTTGAATTTTTCTTTTTTGTTTGAGATTGTATTTTTATAAAATCCAAGAATTTTGTTTAAGATTTTACTTTTATAAAAAAAAATTCAAAGACTTTGATTCTGTTTGAGAAAAGATCTTCAAGAAAGAATCTTGAAACTTTTATATCGAGAGAATGAACTGTTGCAGAAAGATGCCGAAAACCTACACTTCATCAAGAAGATCAAGAATGAACTTTGGATGTGATTGATTAGACTGAACTTTTGATTGAACATTTACTGTAACTGTACACATTTATGCCAAAAGGGACTGCCCCTAATTTGGCTTTCTGTCAATGCGCCTAGCAAAACATTGGTTTTGCTTTCTTTTCTTTTCTATTTCCTCTATCACTATTCTAATTTCTCTTAGAAAATTGAATATTGTGTATATCTTTAGTTAGAAGTGAATTTAGAACTACAAAATGATTATGTTAAATGATCAATGGGGAGACTAGTCTCTCAATGATCATCAGGGGGGATTGTAAACCTTAAAATTTCTTAGACTTATAAATGTTGGAAATTTCACCATTGGGAAATTTCATACTTGAAAAATTTCCTATTGATAGTGGGAACTCTATTGGAATGTGAACCCCACTGGCATGGGAGATTCCTCCTCCTCTCTTCTTAAGATTACTTTAGGACAGAAACCTTTTGCTGAACAATGGAAAGGGCTTTGACCTATGCTTAAGCATAGAACAGGAATTTCTTTGAGTCATGATTGATTTTAGAATTGATACAATAGAGATACTTGGAATGACAGAACCAGGTCTTGGAAATTACAATCTCCACCCTACTCAGTCCTAACAGGATTTAGGAAAGGCTGCAGCATAGATCAAAATTTAATTGTTCCAATCTCTACCCTACTCAGGGTAACAGGATTTAGGAAGGGCTGTAGCAAAGGATCAAGATTTAATTATTTGAGAATATGACCTTCAACAGACATGTGCAAAGCCAGAGACCTCTGGGCGGTCCTGGGTTAAGCTAGAGCCACCATTGGCACAGGGAAGACATGGACAGTGATTGGTAGATGTGAGAACTGAGGGGAGGGAACTTGGATGGTTTGCTTAAAGAGAGAGGGGTCTGAGGACTGAGAGGTGGTTGGTTGGATAGTGTTGGCTCTGAGTGGTTGGAGAGGTGCTCTGAGAAGCTTGCTCTGAAGGAAGCTGGAGGTGGAGGCCCCTGAGACTGTTTCTCCACTTTGGTCACGTGAGTAAAAGGGACTGATCTCCTTTCTTTGCCCCAGCTATCTAAGGGCTTGGGCCTTTTGGCCCAGCCTAAACAGAAGGGGTATTTAAGCCCTATTCCCTTCTCTCCCCTTTCTCTCTCCCTCTCTCTCTCTCTATCTCTAATACCTTTCTTCATCCTGTTTGTAATTAAACTCCATAAAAGGTTGACTGCTGACTTGTGTTTTCATTTAGGAATCACTTAGCTGAATTCCTTGGCGACCTTAAATTAATATATATCAGTCTTTTAAAGTGATTTCCTTGTCACAGAAAAATGTAATTGTTAATTTTATTTTCCCTTTTCACCTTTACACAGAGTATCTCTCTTTCTTAGTTCTCATTTTATTTTTAAAGTATCTCAGCATAGTCAACTTACCCTCATATCCTCTTTCTACATATACTACATTTATCCTTTCCCTATTGCTACTTCCTCATAGTGGTTTTGATATATTCCAGGTCAGCATAAGAAATTAAATGGGAATTTTGGAGGACTTTATGGAAGATTCAGATAGTATACAAAGGATAGCAAATAACACAGGAAATGTTTAGAAATTCTGAAATGCTTATTTAACCCAACATTTAAAATAATGTACTATAAATAAACTGTAAAGGAAAAAGAAAAAAATCATACCTATTTGGTAAAAAAGGACAATCAGGAAATCTATATGGATTTTCCAGATCATGGGGACACCACACTGTTATCCCCAACAATGTGGATAGTTAGTGGGTACTTTTTACTGATCTAATAACAATAGTATTTTAGTAGTTACTTAAATCATCTCCCTTTGTTGACATTTAAACAATTTAACATTATTGAGTCACTTAAGATTATTCTTTCATATTAACCTTGTTATATTTTCCTTGAGTCTATTTATTAAATGTCAAATTGTGTATTAAGCTATCGTTTTTCATCAGAAATAATTGAAAGTCCTCTATTTAATTAAATATTCATTTCTGGAGGTGGAGTCAAGATGGTGTCCTAGAGGTAGCAAAAGATCAGACCTCTGAATACCCTTCCTTACCAATTACATAATAAATACTCCTAGAGGTCTGAAAGTCAAACCTAACAACAAGACAGAGCCAAGAAACCCTCCTGCTAGACTCAATTTAAAAGGTATGCCCCCCAAAGCCAGAATTTGAGAACACTTGGGTCTAAGGGGAATGAAGAAGGGAAGTCCAAGGACCCATCCCCCACCTAGTGCATTAAGCCTCAAGTGGCAGCAGGAACTTTCTGTCAGACAAAGGCACTGGTCTGGAGGGAGTACCTTTCGGGCAGGACAGTGCCAGGCTCAAAGCATTGAACACAGGCAGTGGGGAAGGAGCTGGAGAGGGAGTGCAGAGCACGCAGCCTGTTCATAGCAGCAGAGACCCTCCATATTGCCCCTGCCTTACTGGAGGTTTTGGCCCCAGGGCACATCCAGCCCAATCCAGCTGGACTTAATCCCATCAAAACCCTTCAGAGGTTCCAGAAGCTCAAGCTCCAATAACCCTCCCTTACAGACTGCTGGACTTTAATACAATCAAAGCCTCCAGAGTACAGGGAAGCTCAAGCTGCACTGAGAGATCTCCTGACAAAGCTCCAAGAGGGGAGACTGACAGAAAACCCCCAAATCAAAAAAAATTAGAGGAGCAAGAGCAAAGACAACTACAGGAGTAAAAACGTAGTAAATATGAGAAAACAAAAAAAAGGAAAAAAAAGCAAATTACAATAGAAAGCCTCTATACAGGCAATGAACATAGAGCAAACAGAACAGAGGAGGAGAAGGGAACATTAAGCAATAAAACAGAAAACCCAGAAAATTGGATACAGGCTTTCAAAGAACTCAAAATATCATTCAAAACACAATTAAGAGAGGATGAAGACAATTGGGAAAAGAAATTAAAAACTATGGTAAGTCATCTAGAAACAGAACATAGAGTATTGAAAGCCAAAATCAACCAGCTTGAAAATGAGGCAAAGGAGATGAATGATGAGGCAAAGCTGATGAAAGATGACCTCCAAAGAAAATCAGATCAGTAGAAGAAGGATGACCAAAAATCCAGGGATGAAATCCAGTCTTGAAGAACTTTAAGAACCAGAATACAACAACTAGAATCAAGTGACTTCACAAGGCAGCAGGACACTATTAAAAAAATCCAAAGAATGAAAAAAATGAGGAAAATATGAAGCACTTCATTCACAAAAGAAAAGA
Source organism: Monodelphis domestica (assembly GCF_027887165.1). NCBI lineage: Eukaryota > Metazoa > Chordata > Mammalia > Didelphimorphia > Didelphidae > Monodelphis > Monodelphis domestica. The sequence goes on along the minus strand of NC_077234.1, from coordinate 27,451,038 downwards.
TTTAGGAAATCTTTCCAGGAGAGATAACTTAAGAATCATTGGTCTACCTGAAGGCCATGACAAAAGATAAAAACCTGGACATCATACTACAGGAAATTATCCAAGATGGATCCAAATCTATTGGTCATCAACTGATAAAAAGAAGGCAGGAGTCACACTCATGATATATGACAAAGCCAAAGTAAAAATGCATATGATTAAAAGAGAAAGGGAAGATAAATACATCATGATAAAAGACAGTATAGACAATGAGAAAATATCAGTACTCAACTTGTATGCACCAAATGGCATAGCATCCATATTTCTAAAGGAGAAACTAGTGGAGCTCAAGGATAAATAGATATAAAAAACTATACTAGTGGGAGTCCTGACCCTTCCTCTATCCAAACCAGAAAATCAAACCAAAAAATAAATAAGAAAGAGGATAGAGAAGTGAATAAAAACTTAGAAAAATTAGAGTTAGTAGATATATGGAGAACAATAAACAGGGACAAAAAGTAACACACCTTCTTTTCAGCAGCATTAACAAAAAATGGCCATGTATTAGTGCATAAAACAAGGGCAAAAGTGAATAAATAATAAATGCAAGCTACTCAGAGTAGAATACAATAAAAATAATAATTAGTAAGGATACATGGAGAGGTCAATCAAAAATTAATTAGAAATTAAACAATATGATTCTCCAAAACCAATTAAAGAGGGGATGCCCTTCAATTGGGGAATGGCTAAACAAATTGTGATATATGTTGGTGATGGAATATTATTGTGCTCAAAGGAATGATCAAGAGGAAGAATTTCATGGGGACTGGAACAACCTCCAGGAATTGATGCAGAGTGAAAGGAGCAGAACCAGGAAAACATTGTACATAGAGACTAATACACTGTGGTACAATCGGATGTAATGGACTTCTTCATTAGTGGCAATGCAGTGATCCTGAACAACTTGGAGGAAGCTATAAGAAAAACCACTATGCCCATTCAGAGGAAAAACTGTGGGAGTAGAAACACAGAAGAAAAACAACTGCTTGAATTCATGTGTCAAGAGGATATGGTTGGGGATGTAGACTCTAAATGAATATCCTAATGCAAATAACAACAACATGGAAATAGGTTATGATCAAGCACATTAATAATACCCAATGAAATTGCACTTTGGCTGTGGGAAGGCTGGGTGGAGGGGAGGGAGGGAAATAATGTGATTATTGTAACAAAAGAATAATGTTCTAAATTGACTGAATGAATTAATTTAAAAATAAAAATAAATAAATATTAATTTATTTCCAACAGAGTGCATTCAATTTTGCTGGGTAGTTATTTTTGGTCATAATCCTAGGTCCTTTGCCTTCTAGAATATCATATCCTAAGCCCTCTGCTCCTTTATTCTTGAAACCACTAAATTTTGTTATCCTAAACATGGTACTACAATATGTGAATTTTTTTTTAATTTCTCACTTATTTTAATACTTTCTCCTTGAGCTGGGAGCTCTGGAATTTGGTTATAATGATTGTGTGAAGTAAATTATTTATGGAACATTGATCTTGAACACAAAGTCTAGCCCTGGCATACCCTGGCATCAATGTAAGCATCAGCATTAAAGCCAACATACAAAGTCTCCATAGAGGGAGGAGCTAGGGGGGTTGGTTTAAAATATGAGTGAGGGAAGGAGGGGGCCTTTCTACTGCTATTGAACAGAATTATTTCCTGGGATGGCACTTGGAAAATAGCAATGTAGAATGGAAGGGAACCATAGGTGATTTGAAATATGGGACCTGATCTAACCTTAAGGGCTGAAATGTCTCTTCCTCTCTGTCTCTCTGTCTCTGACTCCATCTCTCTCTGTCTCTTTCTTTCTCAATCTTTATTAGTACATCCTTATGAATCTGGTTCTGAGACTTCAGACCTATTTTTATTTGTTTTATATTTTTGGAAGTTTTTATTTTAGGATCAGAGGTAGTCTTGAATATTCTTGTAATTTCTATATTACACTCTGGACCTAAGATATTTGAGCAATTTTCCTAGATAAGATAGGACACATGATGTTTACATTCTTTTTTATCATGGTTTTCAGGTAGTCAGATAACTCTTAAAATATTTTTTTTATTTCCAATTAGTTTTTTTAATGAGATATTTCAGGTTTTTTCTATTCCTCCTTTCATTCTTTAGAATTTATTTTATTGTTTCTTATTGGATCACAGAGTGATTAGCTTCTACTTGCCCAATGCCAATTTTAAGATGTTGTATACTTCCATGAGATTTTGTACCTCTTTTTCCATTTGACCAATTTAGTCTTAAGAATTTATTTTATTTGGTCATTTCTTGCCTTCTTTTCATTTGACTTATTCTTATTTTTTAATTACTTCTTTGATTCAGTGAATGTTTTCCTTCCCCCCCCAACTCTTGCTAACCATTCTGTTGTGTTTGTGTGTGTGTGTTTGTGTTTTAGAGATTTATTCAATATTTTTGGTACTTCTAGATGTAAATTTTATTTTCATAATTTTCTTGCATCTCTTTCACTTCTTTTCCCAATATTTTGCTAACATTTGTCTCTTTTTTTTTTAACTCTCCTAAGAACTTTTGCTAGCCTTTTGTCTGATTGCCATATTTCTTTAAGGCTTTCTTGTGGGTGTTTTTCTACATCGTGATCTTGTAAGTTTATAGCTTGATCTTCCCTATAACAATATTAGCTTTTTATACTCAAGTTATTTTTCAATTTTCAAATTTATTTTTCTACCAATTTCTTTCCTTTGGACTTTAAGTTAAAGTTGTGCTCTATTCACCTAAGTGTGAAGCTTCAGGCATTTTTCAGCTCCTCTTTTCAGAGCTAATTCTTATGATCTGTCAATTTTTGTAGCATCGAAGGAGATTTGATTGTGATCTGCAAGAAGTATAGTCACTGCTCTCCTTTTAGGAAAGGTTCCTGAACCCCTATGGCCAGAATTTTATTGTACTTCACATTATAATGCTCTGCAGATGTTACATTTTATTTACATATTTAAGGTTTATGGCAAACTATTTGAGCAAGTCTAGAAATGACATTTTCCCAATAGCACATGCTCACATTGTGTTTCTGCATTATATTTTCATTATATTTCCAACTTACTCATCATTATTATATCTAGGGTGATGATCTGTGATCAGTGATCTTTGATGTTACCTTTGTAATTGTTTTTGGGAGACCAAAAGTGTACCCATATAAAATATCAAACTTAATTAATGTGTATGTTCTGACTGGCAATTCCAAAAGCTCTCTCTCTTCCTTTTCTTGAAACTTACTATTCTGAGATATAATAATATTATGAATATCACATAAATGTAGTTGATAAAGCAGCAGCAGGTTTTGAAAAGAATGACTCCAATTTTGAAAGAAGTTCTACTGTGGCTACTAAAACACTATCAAACAGCATCACATGATACAGAAAAATCTTTCATGGAATGAAGATTTAATCAATGTATTATATGTCATTGTTTTCTTATCTTCAGAAATCATCACAGCCTCCTAAGGTCCCCCCAGACTTCAGCAAGCATCCCTCTCATCAGTCAGCAGTCATAAGCTTGGAAAGCAAAAAGATGGTTATTCAGTCATTGAATAGTTTCTGACTCTTCAAGAACCCATGGACCACCGCATGCCAATTCCTTTAATCCTCTATTATCTCTTGAAGTCTACTGAAATTCATATTCAGGATTTCTGTGATACTATCTTTCCATCTCAGCTTTTGTCATCTCCTCATTTTGCCTTCAATATTCCTCAACATCAGGGTCTTTTTAAATGAATTCTGACCCCTCATTATGTGGCCAATGTATTTAAGCTTCAGGTTGAATAGTTGACCTTCCACTGAATGATCTGAATTAATTTTTTGTAAATATTGGCTTTTTCAGATTCTTACTGACCAAGGAACTCTCAAAATTCTTCTCAAGCACCACAAATCTAAACTGTCAACTTAAAAGTATTATTCCTTGCTCAAGGTTCAGATGATGGGTTGGTTTTTTTTAGTAATGAAATATTTTATAATATATACCATTTTTAGACATAATACTATTATATGCTTAATAGTCTCTAAAGACAATTTTATATGCACTAATATTTTTAAAATCATTTGATTTTTTTGTGCTATTTTCTTTATTGAGGTGGTCTGGAAAAAAAACAAACAAACCTCACATTATCTCAGAATGCACTTAGTTCTTGTACTGTGACCTTGTTCCCTGTTCTCCCATAAAGACAAGGGCTAGCTCTCCCCTTGGCACTGGAACTGTGATCAGGACCACTGCTCACTTGTGACAATTCACAAGCACTCCTATCTTTCCTGAGGCTGTCACACAGAACTATTTATGGGCAATAGAGTTGCCAACCAGTACCAGCTGTATGCACTGCCAGCAAAAGCATCCCCTGGAATCTCCTTCTGACCCATTTTCTGTCTCCTGTATCATCTTTCAGCTTAGAGTTCCTGAAATTGCTGCTGCTTCTGGTGCCCTTGCCTCCAAGGCCCACTGATGCACTCCAGTTAAATATCCACCCTGGCATTACAGATTTTCTTTTCTATATATTTTAATTTATGTTCAGCTGAATAAGTATTTCCTTTGATATTTCATTGGTCCTGCCTCCAAAATTTGACCTGATGCATTATTTTAAAGTTGTTTCAGGAAAAATATTGGAAGAATTCAACTGAGTCTTGTTCTATAATCCTGTCATCTGTCAACTTGGTTTCATCTCCGTGCTTTAAAAAGAATTCAATGTAATAAGCATTTATTAAGAGGCTTCTAAATCAATGAGTGGTAGATGGAATTCCAAAGAACTGAGTTCAAATTTTGCAGATTTACCAACTGCATGATTCAGGATAAATTATTTACAGCAACATAAAATGAGCATAAAAATAGTGCATGTCACACATTGTCATGGCTTCATGCTCCAACAGAAGAACATGCATAAAGCATTTTGAAGTCATAAAGTCCCATAGAAACAGTAGTTTATTTTGTTGTTCATTTTTCTTATTCCTGTTGCTGTGGCTGGTGTTGTTACTGCTAATATTAAGGCACTGTGCCTATCCTGGGAATACAATGACAAGTATAAAGCAGATGCGCTTAAACAATTTCTGCTTTATAGTTAAATTTCAGAGTAAGGTAAATCTTGAAGTTGAAAGTGATGAAAATTAGACCGAACCATGAGCTCAGTCATTCTTCAGTGGCTAAAGGGTTTCTCCATTTTAGGGAATTTTTGGTGACTTTGGGTAATTATTTTGTCTTTCAATCCCTCCTCCTTGAATGCACTATTTTATATAAACTGAAACCAAAAAATAATTTGGAGGCTATCTTACCAAAAACAATAATAGCAACTATTAATTACCCTTTTACAAATGGAAACAAGGGTAAAATTCATATATGTGCATGCATGCATGCATAAATATACATACATGTTTATGTGTATACATATATACACACATATATGTAAAAGATGTGAAGGAGTAGGTTGGTGACTCAGTGAATAGTACATGACCTCTAGTTTTGAAGACTTCATTTTCTGAGTTCCAATCTGGCTTCGGTCACTAACAATGTGACCCTGGACAAGTCACTTAACACTCGATTCCCTCCATTGCTTCATCTGGAAAATGATTTGGAGAAGGAAATGGTCAACCACTCCAATATCTTTATCAATAAAACCTCAAATGGTGTCATGAGGAGTCTGGTATTATTGAAATCACTGAACCAACTATGTATGTGGATAAGTATTGCTTAGTTTTAATACTGTGACATAAACAATGACATTGAAAGAGTAATTTTAAAAGGAGAGAATCTGAAATTGAAAATAAAATTTTAAAAAATGAGAATCATTATTACATTCATGAGGCATTTTCATAAATTTGCTATTCCTCTCAAGGTTGAATTTTAAATACCTTTCCATTTATTTCTCTAATTGGGTTTTGCAGTTAATTACAGTAACAATATTGTTGGTAAATGATACATTCTTATTCAATCCAAATGAATAATTTGTCTTGGGTTTTTACATTTTACTCAGAACTGTTTCTAGACTTCAATAACTCTGAAATAATTGCAAAAGAATACATGAAAAATGATTTTTACAGAGTGCATGTTCTGCTGTTCAGAGTAAAGTTAGTGAAGTGGGTTGCAGAGACAGAGAGACTCATCTGAAAGCCTGTTGTAGAATAAAAAAGAAGCAGTCTCGTGGATAGTTCTGTTTCATGCTTTCCCGACATTCCGCCTCCCTCGTTCTCTGCTTTAAACATTGAACACCCAACCAGAATTTTCACCAGGACACTGAACTCTTTATTGGTGAGAGTTCTTCATGTCTCAGTATTCATTCATCTTCAGGAGGGCTTATATTCTGATTCTTACCCTGAGATTTAAGTAGAGTAATCAAACCAACAAACATTCCTGGAAGTGATAGAGCACTCAGTTTCCCCATTATTACATTATTACAGTGTCCATGCCTCTCATAGTCAATATTGGCTACCATTTTCCTCTATATGTTGTCTTCTCCTATTAGAATTCAAGGTCCCAGAGAACACAGACTCTCTTGTAGTTTTTATAAATATTCTCAGCTTTTAGCATAATACCAGGCATACAGTGAGGACTTAAGTAGTTTTTTTCATTTATCTAATGATTAAATTTCATTAAAATTTCATTCATTAAATCAAGAAAAATCATTCCTCAGATGATTAAATTAACTATGAAGCAGAAAGCAAAGTAGTTTATCCCAATAAGCATTCTGGATCATTGTCAAGAAAAACACTATACTATACTATACTATACTATACTATACTATACTATACTATACTATACTATACTATACTATACTATACTATACTATACTATACTATACTATACTATACTATGCTATACTATACTATGCTATGCTATACTATGCTATGCTATACTATACTATACTATGCTATGCTATACTATGCTATGGTATGCTATACTATACTATGCTATGCTATGCTATACTATGCTATGCTATGCTATGCTATACTATATACTATGCTATAGTTTCTTTTTCCTGCAGGTGTTTTTGTTTTAATTTTTTCCACTAGATATTTAGAATCATCTCTTTTTATTTTTCTCTACAGGATTGTTTTGATGAAAGGACTTTGGAAACATCAAGATGCTAGACAAATAATGATAGTAGAAATCATAGTGGTGGTAGTAGTGTTATATTATATTTGGAGACGAGGAGCAGGGTGATGAGGCATTGCCCTGAACCTGAAATTTCACTGATGCACAGGCTTCCAGCCAAGAAATACTCTCCACCAGTACAAACAAGTAATGTTTTCAATTTGTAATCCTTGAGTGCTGCCAGGGATGCTAGGAAATAGATATATAAATATATCCTAAAAATGTGAATACTGATCTAAACGTATAAATCCACAGAAATAATAATTATGGATCAATTTGAACTTGTTGCTGGACTGACATAAAATATTCAATGAGAGGCAATGGGCATATAGAGGAAACATGTTCCTCCAGCTATTGCCCTCTCTACCCTGCACAAACCAAGACCACAGAGATAATACGGTGCAATAAAAATAGTACCAAGTTAAAAAGAAGAAGCCTGACTTCCAGAAATGGCTTTTCCCTTGACTAGTTGTATGGTCAATCATTAGTTGCTTCCACTTTCTGGGTCTTCATTACTTTATCTGTAAAGTTAGCAAGTTGTACTCGATGATCTGCCATGCTCGGTCTATACCTAGGATTCTACCATCTCAGCCAGTGGTGTTTGTACCAGTAATAAATCAAAATATTCATTTTGCCTTCAAGTCTCCCAAGCTTACCAAATGTACACACATCTACTGTTGTTATAGAATTTAAGTGATGAAAAGAACAAAGGATTTACATGAAATGATCTGGGTTCAAAGCTCAGGTTAGCATTATATCAGGAGTTAGCACTCCTTTACAATGTGGCTCCTGCCCATGTTTCTAGGTGAAACATTCATGTCTTACTTTGATATACTCTGTATTTCCTCAAAACTGGTCTGTTCCAGATGCTCTGCATTTGACATTGTACTTTCTGTTGCTATACATATATAAGCATGTTTTCAGGCATGCATGAAGGTGTGCATATTATCTGTGTTCATATATGTGCAGAAGTATATCATGGTTACACATATATACGTATAAGTAAACATGCAGAGAGAGAGAGAAACAATGAGAGAGAGACAGAGAAGCAGAAAATGACACAGACAGAGATAGAGACAGGCAGAGAGAGTTTTTTGGCTTGTTTTGTTTTTCTATTCCTGCTACCCAGCACCAGTGATTTATAACCAAACGGTCACTAAGCATTTATTAAGCACTTAACTCTGTTCCAGACACTATGATAGCTACTGGAGATACAAAGGTAAGAGTGAAAACAGTCTTGACTTTCAGGGAGCACCCAAACTCACAAAGGGGGGCACTTCCATCAATTTCCTTGTCATTTGGTTGTGTCTGACACTTCGTGACCCCATTTGGGGTTTTCTTGGCAAAGAGGCATGAGTGGCTCACCATTTCTTTCTATAGCTCTTTTTACAGGAAAGGTGCCAAACAGGATTTAGTGACTTACCCAGGGTCACACAGCTAATGCCTGAGGCTAGACTGGCACTCATGAAGATGAGTCTTTCTGATTCTAAGCCCAGTGTTCTATCCACTGTAAAAGCTGGCTGCCCCATTCACATCTATAACTATCTACAAAATCAGTTCAGGGGTTTTAGGGTACAGGAGCTTGGGGTACCAGGCAATACCTCCTACAGAACTGAGAGAGTAGATTTGAGTCAAGGTCAGTCACACCTACTGGAAAGGGGGAAAAGAATGTCCTTATCATTAAAGTCCTTCGAATTGGCAATTTTCTCTGTCTCTCTCTGTCTCTGTCTCTGTCTCTCTCTGTCTCTCTGTCTCTCTGTCTCTCTCTCTCTCTCTGTCTTTCTCTGTCTCTCTCTCTCTCTTCCCTACTCCTATCTCTCCCCTTCTCTGTCTCTCCCCTTCTCTGTCTCTCCATCTCTCTCTCTCTCTGTCTATCTGCCTGTCTCTGTCTCTCTCATGGTTTTACATGAGAAAAAAGATACATGGTATTATTAGAGGAAAAGACATTAACAAGTTACATTATTAACTTCTTTACCACTGTACCCTAAGGACTGCAGAACCTACATATTACTAGTAGCTAAATCTTCCTCTGGATTTTCTCTTCCCCATTAGAATGTGAATTCCTAGAGAATAGGGAATGCACCTACTTTTCTATTTGAATCCCCTTTGTTTAACAGAATACTTAGCTAGTAAGCACTGAATTAATACTTGCTCATCCATTCATTCATCTGAGTGGTAGATGGAATGTCATATATATAGGTGTCAAAAGAGATTTATGTCTTGAATCTGAAGTGATAAGGCTGCAGCTTACTACCTGGGTGACTTCATTGAATCTATTTAATTTCTTTAAGTCTCAGTATCCCTCCACAAATAATGAGAGGGTCTGATTCAGTGATCTCTAAGTTCTCTTACTGTCCTCTCTCCACTTGATAGTATCAGAGTCAAGGTTAGAAGGATGGTAAAGTTAAATGGTTTGCCTACTCAGGCTCAAGCACAATTTATCCTCATCTCTCTATCACCTAGTATGCATTTAGACTTTGGCTGCCAACTCTCTCTCTCTCTCTCTCTCTCTCTCTCTCTCTCTCTCTCCTCCCTCCTCTCTCTCTCTCTCTCTCTCTCTCTCTCTCTCTCTCTCTCTCTCTCTCTCTCTCTCTCTCTCTCTCTCTCTCTCTTTCTCTCTCTCTCTTTCTCTCTCTCTCTCTCTCTCTCTCTCTCTCTCTCTCTCTCTCTCTCTCTCTCTCTCACACACACACACACACACACACACACACACAAGCACAAACTAATAAAGACTAAAGCTTGTTGGTGCCTTGCAAGGGTCCTCCCAGGAAGTGCTCTAGTTGGCACGGGTGAGAATAGCCCTGCTGAGGCTTGCAGCTGAGATTTTATGCAGTGATCAGACTGCCCATTATTCTTCCCGGTGTCTGTCAGCACCACTCACTCCCAGCCTTCCATTTCTCAGCCAGAAATGTTAACTCAGTCGCTAATGCTTTCCTAGGCATTTACAAACTGCTGAATTCACTCCCACCCCTGCTGGCCAGCTATCATTGCTGGATGAGTGACCAGCACCTGAATACAATTCCGAGGGTCAGCCATGCAATGGAAGAGAAGGTTATCCATGCAGGGCTGCCCAGAGATCTGCTGGACAGGCTCTGATGATGTGGATTTAACTGGAAAAAGCAGAGTAAGGAAAATTCAGGAAGGGTGAATCGAGTACCAGCTAGGGCTCCTGAAGCGCTTCCTTTCCGGGAGAATATAGCGCAAATAGCCCGACGTTTTCTGTTGAGAGGGGCTGGGCACTCCTAATTAGAGATCCTTCATCAGAGGCTGCCTGAGGACCGCTCTTCAGACATTTTATAATAGACATTCCTTTTGGAGGTCAGTCGGACTGGATAGAGGAGGCGCCTTCCACTTCTCAGGCTCTGAGTCTGTGAATTCCCTTCCTCTCACCCCTAAAATAGGGGAGCGCGGGGCAGAGAGGAGACGCAGAAATGGACGTCCCTCCGAAAGAGTCTATGAAGCAAACAGCTGTCTGGGGCTCTCATATGTGCTCCTTCATGATCACAAGCATTACAATTCACCAATATTGATTAACACCTACTACAGTTCAAGATAGCTTGCTCCGTTTTGAGCATATAAATAAGTAAACAGATAATCAAACAAAAAATCATACAGAAATGGTTTAATATAAATCACTATTTATTAAAGGAAAAAGGTTATACTCTCAGAGAAATGACATCCTACCTTACACCCTAATGTTCCTACAAGTGACATCCTGTATAATTAGAATTCCCAGCTGGGAAAGAGAGTTCTTGGGGAGAGAATTCTAATTATACAAACTTTGTCTTAGTCAATGCTGTTATTTGCTGAATCTGGCTGATTCTCTCCTCATATCTCTGATCTCTTCTCCCGAGACACACAAAAGGTACTTTAATGGAGACCCACTCAATTATAGTATAAGCTAAAAGTTCCTGTGATTAGCTGTAGAAGAGACTTTGGCAGCCAATTAGACTAACCCGCTCCTTATATTGATGAGGAAACCAAAGTATTGCAAAATTTTATGACTTACCCAAGTTACAAAGGTAGTAAGCTTCAGAAAAAAAGGTTTAGGAATGCAGTTATTTTTTATTGGAGATTTACACATCCCTCCCTGCCCCTTTCCAGTTTGACATTGTTACCTGCCGCCATTTTTCTCTCCATACTATGTTCAAGGAGTGGGAGGCATGGGAGGGGGGCAATAACTATGTGCACAGAAGAGATCTTTTTTTAAAGCCCTTACCTTTTGCCCTACTATCAATTCTAAGACAGAAGAGTAGCAGGTCTAGACCTGAGTTGGCAAAGATGTGACACATGTGTCCTAGTGTATTAGAGAGGCATGCTGCATTCCCCCTCTCCTCTGTGTATTTTACATGTCCCACCACTCTATCCAGCAGACCAATGTGAGCACTTCCTCCCTTATGTCTCTGAGGTAATGGCAGGGGGGGCTCAATGGTGCAGTTTGGGCACACGATCTCTAAAAGGTTTGCTAATGCTAGCAGGGTTAAAGTGAGTGAGATTTGAAGTTGGGTCTTTGTGACTCCAGGTCTGGGGTACACTTTCCTCTGTGTTACCTAGCTGCACCCAGAAAAGTTTTTTTAACCCTTACCTTCCATCTTGGAATCAATACCACGCATTGATTCCAAGGCAGAAAAGTGGTGAGGGCTAGGCAATGACTTGCCCAGGGTCACACAGCTGAGAAGGGTCCAAGGTCAGATGTGAACCCAAGACCTCCCATCTCTAAACCTGGCTCTTAATCCACTGAACAACCCAGCTGCACCACCCCAAAGAGTTTTTAAAAGAGTGAAATCCTACACTACAATTTTATGAAATAGGATAATTTAATATATTAATGCATATGATAGATCCTTAAAACTTCATGTGCAAGGTCCCCAATAATTTGTACTTTTCCCATAAATAGCATTGAAACATACTAAATACTTTCCACAAGAGAAATGGAACAAATGATGTCATTTCATAGAAGTAAGACCATAAACTCAAGCCAAGTGACTAGTGAGAACAAAAGATAATGATAGATAGCTGATGGACTTCCATGGAGATAATCTTTCAAATTTAGGAGTTATAGAAAATATCCAAAATTGGGAAAGGACTCTCCATGAAGCATTTATGAACTATCATAATGAGAAGGAAAAATGAGCAATAATTTCTTTCCTATAATGTCTTTATAGCCCCAGTGCATAGAGCAGAACCTCCCATCTGATTACATTTAAAATAAGGTAAATTAAATTGGTCATTTCAGTCTTTATTTTTTTTAAAATAGGATCTTTGCACAATTGTACATATCCCTACATACTTATTAGGAATTAGAATATTTGGTTTCATGGAGACATCTCAAATTCATCAAATCCAAAATAGAACTAATTAACTTTCCTCCAACATTTCAGTATTTCTCTTAAAGAAATCAACATTCTTCATGTCTCCCAAGTTTGTTATAGTGAACTTTTCCTCAACTTCTCAACCCTACCAACATGCACATCTAATATCTTTCTAAATTTTAACTGTTACTTTAACAGTTCTTTTAACAGAGGAGAGAGACAGACAGATAGACAGAGTGAGAGACAGACAGAGAGATGCACCCATTTGGAAGTCTGGTGAGGCCCTTGTGCTTCCTCTTAGAATAATGTTATTTTTATTGCATAAAATGAAATATATCAGATTACAATGGGAAACAATTATATAGAAAAATAGTTATTTGAAAATATTAAGGGGCCTCAGGTTTAAGAGATCTTGTTCTTTAACTTCTCCCTTTCTGATCATTTGTATCCACTCACACGGCCAATATTTTAGTCCAAAATATATATTACCTTCTGCTTGGATTATTGCAGTGGTTTCAGAATTAATCTACCTACCTCTAGGCTTCCTTCAAGTTCATCCTCTTGCCAAAGGGATTCTTCCAGGACTCAGATCTGACCAGGACACTACATTACTCAGTAAACTTGAATGACTCTCTATTGCCACAAGGATAAATATAAACTATATATTTTGCTTTAAAATACCTTCCCAACCTACTCCTAACCCTATTGGCCAGTCTCATACTTTATTCCATTTCCTCCACTTTATGGTCCAGCCAAATGGGCTTTCTCTCTGATTCTCATATATCACCCATCTATGTGTCTTCACACTGGCCATTTTTCATGACTAAAATACAATCTATCCTCAACTCTGCATCATAGAACCCCTCTCTTTGTTCAGTACTCAATGTAAATACCACTTTTTAAATGAAGCCTTTCCTGATTCCCTCAATTGCTAGTTTTCTCCCTCCATAAATGTCCTTCATTTAGACACATTCCTACATATTGTTTTTAAACTATCCATATTTTCAAATGTACATTCTGGACCGTTGATAGAATCTTGTTGAATATGGGCTTGCTTCATTTATCTTTCCAATTCTAATTCCTATCAAAGATCCTGTTATGTAGCAGGTACTTCATAAATGCTTGTCAATTGTGCGAATGATGGTCTTATGCTCCTTCTTAATTCTAGATCAGTGCCATTATTTATACTTCAGCATTTTATTTTGTTTTCAATGAGGATTATCTGAACACCTATATCAATGGTAACTCCCCCTTCTCCTCCCCCCCAATTCCTTGGCACACAAAATTCATCAATATTTGAGACCAAGAAAACAACCACCAGAGGACAATCTCCATTGATGTTCCTCTTTGATTTTAATATACTTGATCCTTGAATGAGAGGCAGAAACTCCATTACTGAATCTGGACCTAGAGCCTTTGGGGACACCTAAGACCAGCTCATGGTTTCACTGATGAGTTAGTCTTTAAAAACCTAGGGTCATCTGCATTCCACAGGGAAATGTCAGTGAAAGACTTTTATAGCAGACTAAGAACCATGGAACAGAGCCATTTAAAATTATGTAATAGCCATCTGGAAATAATTTGTACAATTGGCAAACCATCTTGTTTTAAACTCTTTCCAATAAAGATCCATAACATTGACCAGGTTCGCTGGTTTAAATGGTGTCACGGTGTGCCATCAATATGCTCAAGAGCATTGTATTTCTATCAGAGTGTCTGCCTCCCCTTATGAGCTCTGAAGGGTTGATGAGCTCTGGATGAAATGACCTCTCTGGGATCAAAGTCATAGTCACAGCAGGTTAATTTTGTATCTTCAATATTACCTGGGTAATCATCTTTTTTTTTAAACATCAAGCTTTGGCCATTTGGCTGCTGCTACTATTGCAGATGCTAATGAACACAGAATCCAAAGATACAGATCACATTTAAGGTCATCTCTTGACTTGTTAGCAAGCATAGGCTTCTATGAGACATTGCAGTTTTCATTCAACCTGTGTTTATAGTTCTGGTATTAACAATCGCTTGTTAAAAAATATAACCCCTTATAAGTATCTCCTCTCCCATTCTTGGCTCTTAGTGTTAAGATATTTTCTATAATGCCAGATTCCAATCATATTATCTTACCTTCCATAGCATTCACAGCTGAGGTAGCTGGCTGAATGGGGAGGGTCAGAGAGATGTACATTTTAGAAGTCAAAATAAAATCCTAAATATACAAAGGAGTTACTGGTACCTATTAAAGGGTTAGCAATTGCTACATATTAAATGACAATTTCTGACATGAGAAGATGCAGATTTTTCTTGTGGCAAAACCAGCAGAAACTTTTATGTTGATGGACCAAGTGCATCTTGGAGTTTCTCTCAGTAATAAATTATGTAGCTCTTTCTGCTCACCCCTGGGGATATTACAATTGAGATTATGTCTAAATAGTCTCCAATCCTCTGAAAGTAAGTACTTGAGCTTATAAAATAGCAAGTTTCATTTATGCCCCCACACCAAGAAAATGGGCTTCTATCTAACCCATCAGGTTAACTCAAATTTTCTCTATAATGAATGGCATCAAACAATCTCTCCAATTTATTTTTCTTATTCTCATTCTAATCCTATCTAGTACAAATGTCTGTGCAATCACCTCAACATGGCAGGAAAAAGATATCACTACAGGTGTCAACCTCATTTCCTGGGCCATTTAAATACTGTCCCATATATTGTAGACTCACACAAGCCAAGTGCTTGCATATATGGCAGAAGAAATACTACAAGAAAACTCTTCAAGTCTCTTGGAAGAACTTTTTGATACCTGGCAAAGCATGATAACCCCACATCAAAGAAGGCACTGTGCTCTCTAAGCAAAAGCAGAATTGCATTAGCTGAGAAGAAACATGAGGTGTGTAAATTTAGAGACACCTCTTTCCCATGCTCATTTGACTTTTTTGTGCCTGATCCTGGGTAGTCTTTTGAACTTATGATGGTCTATTCAGCTACAGCTGGGTACATTGGGCATGGACACCAACAAAGTGATGTCATTCTGGTCCTCTTTGAAGATGATGGATAGCAATCAATCAGTATCCCCACCCCTCACTTTAGTTCCATTTTATTGCTGCCTTCTGCTATGTTATAAGGTGCTTAAGGGATGATATGCCCTTGTTATTTGCATTTCTGTCCCTAGATCTGAACTTAGTTTTTGGAACACAATAAGAGCTTAATATATAGTGGTCCCTTACCTATCGGCGGAGTTATGTTCCAAAGACCCCTGGGATAGGTGAAAATCCATGAAGTAATTGTGTTATATTTATTTTATTAATTATATTATTTACATCTCTATTATATATCATCACACACACACACACACACACATATATATATATGTATATATATATATATATGACTTTATAAACCATTCACACTCTCTTATAAATCTTTTCCACACTCATTAACCTACAGTCACTGAGCCAATCAACACCTAGGATAGAGGACACAGCACTGTGGTTGGTCATGTTTCATTTCATCATCTAATAGTGTGCCATAATAAGTGTAATTCTGTGATATATATATATATATATATATATATATATATATATAACAGAAATACAGTGAAACTATAATGTAAACCTCTATATAGCAAAGGATGACTGGTTACTCTTTGTCTCTCTATACTTATCTGAGTGTCTGTTTCCTTCTCCATTTATCTGTGTTATATGAATATATCTAACCATCTATCAGTCTGTCATTTCTCTCCCTAAAGAGAACATTAGGGGTAAAATTAAACCATCAAAGGATCATCTAAGAAAAATGCACCAGGGACAGATGGATTCACAGGAGAATTCTAACAAACTTTCAAATAACAATTAACTCTAATACTACATAAATTGTTTGAAAGAAGAGGTGGGGGGGGGGAGAATCCTTCCAAATTTCAGGAATAGTGGGGAAAAAAAACCGAGAAGCAAAATCATAGATCAATCTCCCTAATGAACATGGATAAAGTGAAAATAAATACTTGATCTAGAAATAAAGGATGATACCACAAACAAATTAAGGGAATATGGAAAAATTTACCCATCAGATTTGTGGATAAGGGGATAATTCATTACCAAATGAGACACGGAAACAAAGAACATTAAAAAATGAAATAGATACTTTTATTACATTAAATTAAAAAGGGATTTGTAGAAACAAAACCAATGCAATTAAGAATAGATATGAAACAACAAATTGCAGAGGGGTGGGGGGGGATTAAACCAAGTATCTCTAACAAGAGCACAATCTTTCAAATACATAGAAAACAAAGTCAAATTTATAAGAATGCAAAAGATTCCCAATAGATAAAGATATGTATGACCAGGCAGTTCTCAGAGGAAGAAATTAAAACCATAGTCATATGAACAAATTTCCCACAACACTATTTATAAGACAAAGGCACGTTAAAACAATTCTGAGATACCACCTCATACCTAGTGGACCGACTGATATAAATAAAAAAGCAAATGATGATTATAGAGGGGATATAGGAAAATTGAGATGCTAATACATTGTTGGTGGAACTATAACCTGATGTGACTATTCTGAGCAATATGGAACCAGGCTCAAAGGATCATAAAACTATGCATCACCTGACATCTAGCAATATCATTCTTTGGTTTGTATTCCAAAGATAGAGAAAATGTAAAAGGACTTGTAGAAAAAAATATGTTGTAGGGACACTTTTAGTAGTAGCAAAGAATTAGAAACTGGGAGGGTATTTGTCAATTGGGGAATGGCTGAACAAGTTATATTGTGTTGATGTAATGGATTACTATTGTGTCATTACAATGATAAACAGAATGAGTTCAGAAAAATTTGGAAAGACATATAAACTGATATAAAGTGAAGTGAGTAGAACTGGAATAAGAATGTGTGAGATAACAGAAATATTGTGCAATAGGCAATTGTGAAGCACTAAACTATTGTCAATAAAGAATGTTCCAAGATATCTTCAAAGGATTCATAATGAAAAATGCAATCCACAACCAAATAAACAACTGTTGCAGTCTGTTTTGAGATCAAAGTGTGCCATGTTCCATTTTATTTTTTTCATAAATTTTTATTGAATGTATGATGATTTTCTTCTGTCATGGTATGAGCAATATGGAAATATTTTTTGCATGAAAACACTGGCATAACCTATAACAGACTAAATAACACATGTGAGTAGAGGGAGGAACAGAATATGAATCATAACATGTCAGAAAACAATTATCAAAAATTGTTTCTATATGTAATTGAATAAAAGAGGAAGAAAA
This sequence comes from Monodelphis domestica, assembly GCF_027887165.1. Lineage (NCBI taxonomy): Eukaryota > Metazoa > Chordata > Mammalia > Didelphimorphia > Didelphidae > Monodelphis > Monodelphis domestica. The sequence goes on along the minus strand of NC_077234.1, from coordinate 27,433,320 downwards.
GAGAACATTAGAGACACACTTGCACTTTTGTCTCTCCAACTTTGTCCTGTCCAGGATCCTAATCCCTTTCTTCACATTCTCATGATCTTTCCATCTCTCCATTTTTGACTTTGTAGGCTTTGACCCCAATGAGTATGTGATTTACCATGGAGACCAGAAGAATTTGTAATTCTTTCAAGAGTTCTAGTTGGCCTGATGTTTCTGGGTGTTTCTCTCTCTGAGACTACCGAAGTTCTTCTAGCTTTTTCAGTCTATGTCATCTCCATCTCTTCCTTTTAGACTTAAAGACAAAGTACCATCATGGTTTGTTCCAAATAGGGTTGTAAAGGAAGAATGGAGAGCAGAACAAGAATACACCAGAAATCATAGAACCTCTGGGATAAAACCAATAACCCCCAATTCCAAAACCACTAGGATGAAGGAATGGAAGGGCCATCTTTTTTTTCAGCATCATTCAGTTTAGAAGACTCAAAGCTACAGAGAACTCAGTGGTCAGTAGAAACACAAGAGTTAGCCTAAGCATACTGTAGAATATCACATAAATTGACATGGATCTGAGAAGTCCCATGTAGCTGAGACACTGGAATAGAAAGAAGCCACATGACTAATCTTTGGTCTAGACCTTGGTGCTTTCTCTACTCTTGCAATTCCTCCACCAAAAAAAGATCTGAATTTACACTTTTTTTCAGAGGCAGGGCATAAACCTGAAACCTAAAGTTAATTGGAAAAAAGAAACTAGTGCTTTAAGGAGAAATGGCAATAAACTTATTTATTTGCAATGCAATCATTCAAAAGTGGGAGAGGGAACTTCCAAACTTCCAGAAAGGGAATTTATCTTGGTACTGGGGACAAAGAGACATTGCAGGCTAAAATGAGATTTGGAGCCCTTGGGGTTTTTAAGTGAATGAAAATGTGACATTCTCATTGAAGTCGTGGGCTTGAATTTGGTCATTTTTGCTACTGAAATGGCTTACATTGAAATATGTGCAGTCATGCATGCTGATTGGATGATTGTGGCCAAATTCAATTCCCTGGAGTTTTATACACATTGCCTCCTTTTCCTTAATAGATTTATTAATATAAAAAGTACTCTACTTTTAATGAATATTAATAACATATTAAAGTAGGAAATAATTAGATGGCTTATCAATGCTAATGCTTCAGAACATGGAAAGATAAAGGAATATGAGATAAATGAGATGCTCCTTCCTGTTGTATTTGAAATATGGTAACTTTATCCAACTGCATTGTCTTTTGGGAGCTTCTGACTCTTTTCTAAGAAAACTGCATAAATATCTAATAGATAAGAAAAAACTAATTCATATTAAAAACTGTTTGATTTTCAAATTAGAATGCCTTATTGGTAGAGAAACACTTTTAAAGCTACCTCGTATCATTTAACTATGCCCAGCATTATCTTTTTTACATTTCAGAAGATAAGGTTTTGAAAACATAAATTAAATTTTTCTGAAGTGTTTTTATAAGACTTAGCTTTGATCCCTGCTCTACACTCTCTATCCCAATCAGCATGCCATATTTGCCATATCATATACAGCATACTTCGCCTCTGTGCTTTTATACCATCTCTGTCAATTCCTCATGAGCATGCTCCTCATCCCATGATCAGAATATTCTTCCTATTTATACCATCCTCTTGGACTCCTCCATAAAGATCTCATTCAAGAGCCACGTCCTACAGACTTTTCTGCATTACCCCAGTGGTTATCACTTTCTACAAACAATGAAATATTTTGCATTTGTTCCATGAATGCATAATAATACCATGTCCTCCTCATGGTTCTGTGAAGATAAATGTCATATTTCTAAAGCTTTTGCAAACCTTAAAGTACTATATTAATGTTATTTATTATGATAATCATGACCATCATTGATTCGAGTAATAGTCATATAACACCAACTAAGCATTTCTCCTTTTCTCGTTACTAGATCAGAGTAAATTCTAAAAATGCTTTTCTCTATGGCTGATATAGAATAATAGTAGAACTAAATGAGATCCTCAAAGAATAATTATGAATTTATTATTAATTAAGAATTAATTAGTTAATTAATTTGAAATTAATTAATAAGTGAAAGAAGCTAAGGGAAATAGAGTAAGGGATTGTTATGTGAACCAAGGACCAAACCATCTGTAAAGACATAACAGCATTAACTTCTTAGTTCATGGTTCAAAGTTGATCCTTAATATCGTTTCAACTTTAAGGAAGCTAAGCCTGAATTTCTATCTGGCAGCTCTAGCCTTACCACGGTGACTTGTTGGATGCTGGACCAAGCTGGTGACAGCATTAGCCAATCAAGGCATTAGAGAACAGGAATGCCATTCTCAGGACCAAGGGATCAATAACAACATTGACATGTCCACAAGATATCATCTGGGTGTCAGGACATTAGTTCAATGCTGTGGATTGTAATTCTCTGATGAGAGAGAATCTACAAATGCCACATTTTGATTACTGCCCAATGATGAATGAAGAGTTTGGTGGAAATGAGTTTTTTATTATTATTCTAATATTTTTATTTGTTTGTTTTAGATATCTGAATAATTTGGATGCTATATTCTGGATGGTATAATCATCAATCAATCATTCCTATAAGCAAGACTATTTCAAAATGAAGGAAAGAAAAATCTTTCAAAATTTATATTTGTCTTTTATTTACATTTTACCTTTTACATAACTATCACATACCAGATGTAGCTGTATGAGGAATAAGTTTAACCATACATTATTAGTGGCTCCCCATTGCTCATAGGGAGAAAAATATCAAATCTAGGAGCTTAGTTTTCAAAGATTTTTCACAAATTGGCTTCCAGTAACTTTTCCTTTCTTAAGGAAATTAACTTAAACTATTCCATTTATGAGTATTTTCCAGCCAATATTACCAAATCATTTAACTTACCTGAATATTAGCTTTGCCATCTGTGAAATGGGAGTAATAAATATTGTAGTATCAATCTCATAGGCCACTGAAAGCATAACAATAAACAAAGAACTTTGCTAGACTCAGTGTGCCATAACATCTCCACTAGAGCAATGGAAAGAAAGAGAGATAATGATGGTGGATGTTAGGTGGGGATAAACAGCTAAACCAAAGATACATGGAGGATAGATAGATAGATAGATAGATAGATAGATAGATAGATAAAGAAATGATGAGGACTATCCTGTGAGGAGATATTATTTTGATCTGTTTTACTGTGAGTAAATAGATTTCAAGCTCCATTCTCTTGTCCTGGTTAATCCACTTAGTAAATAGCAAAGGTAAGATTAGAATCTGTCCCTTTGTGAACCCAAATATAGCATTCTAGGTAAAAAGGAAATATTTTAAAATTACCCTAATTTATCTAGTGATACTATTAAAATTAACCTTAGTAAGAACAAATTAATGATAATAATTAAAAAATTAAACTGTCAGCAACAAAGCATTATGAATCCTACAAGACTGAGTTTTCTTTTTTTTTAAATAATATTTTATTTGATCATTTCTAAGCATTATTCATTAAAGACAAAGATCATTTGCTTTCCTCCCCCCCAACCCCTATAGCCGACATGTGATTCCACTGGGTGTCACATGTGTTCTTGATTCGAACCCATTTCCATGTTGTTAATATTTGCATTAGAGTTTCGTTTAGAGTCTCTCCTCTGTCATGTCCCCTCAACCGCTGTAGTCAGGCAGTTGCTTTTCCTCGGTGTTTCCAATCCCATAGTTTATCCTTTCCTTATGAATAGTGTTTTTTTCTCCTAGATCCCTGCAAATTGTTCAGGGACATTACACCGCCACTAATGGAGAAGTCCATTACATTCAATTATACCACAGTGTGTTTGTCTCTGTGTACAATGTTCTCCTGGTTCTGCTCCTCTCGCTCTGCATCACTTCCTGGAGGTTGTTCCAGTCTCCATGGAATTCCTCCACTTTATTATTCCTTTTTGCACAATAGTATTCCATCACCAACATATACCACAATTTGCTCAACCATTCCCCAATTGATGGGCATCCCCTTGTTTTCCAGTTTTGGGCCACCACAAAGAGCGCAGCTATGAATATTTTTGTACAAGTCTTTGTGTCCATTATCTCTTTGGGGTACAGACCCAGCAGTGCTATGGCTGGGTCAAAGGGTAGATATTCTTTTGTCGCCCTTTGGGCATATTTCCAAATTGCCCTCCAGAATGGTTGGATCAATTCACAACTCCACCAGCAATGAATTAATGTCCCCACTTTGCCACATCCCCTCCAGCATTCATTACTTTCCTTTGCTATCATGCTAGCCAGTCTGCTTGGTGTGAGGTGATACCTCAGAGTTCTTTTGATTTGCATCTCTCTGATTATAAGAGATTTAGAACACTTTTTCATGTACTTATTAATAGTTTTGATTTCTTTATCTGAGAACTGCCTATCCATGTCCCTTGCCCATTTATCAATTGGAGAATGGCTTGATTTTTTGTACAATTGATTTAGCTCTTTATAAATTTGAGTAATTAAACCTTTGTCAGAGGTTTCTATGAAGAATTTTTCCCAATTTGTTGTTTCCCTTCTGATTTTAGTTACATTGGTTTTGTTTGTACAAAAGCTTTTTAATTTGATGTAGTCAAAATTATTTATTTTACATTTTGTGATTCTTTCTATGTCTTGATTGGTTTTAAAGTCTTTCCCCTCCCAAAGGTCTGACATGTATACTATTCTGTGTTTACCCAATTTACTTATGGTTTCCTTCTTTATGTTTAATTCATTGACCCATTTTGAATTTATCTTGGTGTAGGGTGTGAGGTGTTGATTAATTCCTAATCTCTCCCACACTGTCTTCCAATTTTCCCAGCAGTTTTTATCGAATAGTGGATTTTTGTCCCAAAAGCTGGGATCTTTGAGTTTATCGTATACTGTCTTGCTGAGGTCGCTTTCCCCCAGTCTATTCCACTGATCTTCCTTTCTGTTTTTTAGCCAGTGCCAAATTGTTTTGATGACTGCTACTTTGTAATATAGTTTAAGGTCTGGGACTGCAAGGCCCCCATCATATGTGTTTTTTTTTTCATTATTTCCCTGGATATCCTTGATCTTTTGTTATTCCAAATGAATTTTGTTATGTTTTTTTTCTAAATCAGTAAAGAAATATTTTGGGAGTTCAATGGGTATGGCACTAAATAGAAAAATAAGTTTGGGTAGGATGGTCATTTTTATTATATTGGCTCGTCCTATCCATGAGAAGTTAATGTTTTTCCAATTGTTCAAGTCTAGTTTTAATTGTGTGGAGAGTGCTTTGTATTTGTGTTCATATAGTCTTGTGTTTGTCTCGGGAGATAGATTCCTAAGTATTTTATTTTGTCTAAGGTGATTTTGAATGGGATTTCTCTTTCTAGTTTTTGCTGCTGAGCTGTGTTGGAGATATATAGAAAAGCTGATGACTTATGTGGGTTTATTTTGTATCCTGCAACTTTGCTAAAGTTGTTGATTATTTCAATTAGCTTTTTGGTTGAATCTCTAGAATTCTTTAAGTAGACCATCATGTCATCTGCAAAGAGTGATAACTTGGTCTCCTCCTTGCCTATTTTGATGTCTTCAATTTCTTTTTCTTCTCTAATTGCTACTGCTAGTGTTTCTAGAACAATGTCAAATAGTAGAGGTGATAATGGGCATCCTTGTTTCACTCCTGATCTTATTGGGAATGCATCTAGTTTATCCCCATTGCAGATGATATTAGCTTATGGTTTATTATTTTTAGGAACGACCCTTCTATTCCTATGCTTTCTAGTGTTTTTAATAGGAATAGGTGTTGTATTTTATCAAAGTCTTTTTCTGCGTCTATTGAGATAATCATGTGATTTTTGTCAGTTTTCTTGTTAATGTGGTCAATTATGTGGATGGTTTTCCTAATATTGAACCAGCCCTGCATCCCTGGTATAAATCCTATTTGATCATGATGGATGACCCTTGTTATCACTTGCTGGAGTCTTTTTGCTAGTATCCTATTTAAGATTTTTGCATCTATATTCATTAGGGAGATTGGTCTATAGTTTTCTTTCTCTGTTTTTGACCTGCCTGGTTTTGGAATCAGTACCATGTTTGTGTCGTAAAAGGAGTTTGGTAGAACTCCCTCTTTGCTTATTATGTCAAATAATTTGTATATTATTGGGATTAACTGTTCTCTGAATGTTTGATAGAATTCACTGGTGAATCCATCAGGCCCTGGGGATTTTTTCTTAGGAAGTTCTTTGATGGCTTTTTGGATTTCATTATCTGATATGGGATTATTTAAGAATTCTATTTCCTCTTCTGTTAGTCTAGGCAGTTTGTATTTTTGTATATATTCATCCATATCACCTAAGTTGGTGTATTTATTGCCATATAATTGGGCAAAGTAATTTCTAATGATTGCCTTAATTTCCTCTTCATTGGAGGTGCTGTCCCCCTTTTCCTCTTTGATGCTATTAATTTGCTTTTCTTCCTTCCTTTTTTAAATTAGATTGACCAGTACTTTGTCTATTTTGTTTGTTTTTTCAAAGTACCAGCTTCTTGTCTTATTTATTAAATCAATAGTTCTATCACTTTCGATCTTATTAATTTCTCCCTTAATTTTTAGGATTTCTAGTTTGGTTTTCTGTGGGGGTTTTTAATTTGATCGCTTTCAAGTTTTTTTATTTGCATTCCCAATTTATTGATCTCTGCTCTCCCTAGTTTGTTGATGTATGCACTCAGGGATATGAATTTACCTCTGATAACCGCTTTGGCAGCATCCCGAACGGTTTGAAAGGATGTCTCACCATTGTCATTTTCCTTGATAAAATTATTAAGTTTTTTTATGGTTTCTTCTCTAACTAAACAATTTTGGAGTATCATATTGTTTAATTTTCAATTAGTTTTTGATTTGGTTTTCCATGTACCTTTACTGATCATTATTTTTATTGCCTTGTGGTCTGAGAAGGCTGCATTTATTATTTCTGCTTTTCTGCATTTGTGGTCTATGTTTCTGTGACCTAATGTATGGTCAATTTTTGTGAATGTGCCATGTGGTGCTGAGAAGAAGGTATATTCCTTTTTATCCATATTTATTTTTCTCCATATGTCTATTAATTCTAATTTTTCTAAGATTTCATTCATTTCTTTCACCTCTTTCTTATTTATTTTTTGGTTTGATTTATCTAAATTTGATATTGGTTGGTTTAAGTCTCCCACTAATATGGTTTTACTGTTTATTTCTCCCTTCAATTCTCCTAGTTTCTCCATTAGAAATCTGGGTGCTATATTATTTGGTGCATACATTTTGATTAGTGATATTTCCTCATTATCTAATGTCCCTATTAACAAAATATAATTACCTTCCCTATCCCTTTTGATCAGGTCTATTTTTGCTTTGGCTTTATCAGATATCATGATTACCACTCCTGCCTTCTTTCTGTCAGTTGAGGCCCAGAAGGTCTTACTCCATCCTTTAATTCTGACCTTGTGGGTGTCAACCCGCCTCATGTGTGTTTCTTGAAGACAACATATGGTATGGTTTTGGATTCTAATCCATTCTGCTATTAGTCTACATTTTATGGGTGAGTTCATCCCATTCACATTCAAAGTTATCACTGTCATTTGTGGACTCCCTGGCATTTTGATATCCTTCCCTAATTCTAACCTTTTCTTCTTCGGCTCTACCTTTTAGTCCAGTGATTTACTTTGAATCAGTCCCCCTTGTCCCCTCCCTTGATATGTTTCCCTTTTTAGTCCCTCCCTTTTTGTTCCCTCCCCTTTCCCCCTCTCTTTCCCTCCCCTTTTGTTTTCCCTTTCCCCCTCCCCCCCCCCTGGTTTTCCCTTCTCCCTACCCTTGTTGGGTAAGATAGAATTCAAGATCCCAATGGATCTGGATGTTTTTCCCTCTCAGAATTGATTTCCCTGAGAGTAAGGTTTAAGTAAAAATTCTCTTCCTCTCCTTCTTATAGGAGTTTTTCTTCCCCTCCCCTTCCCATGTGAATCTTTGTGTGAGAATGATTATTCTATTTGGTCTTTCTTTCCCCACTATTTACACATTACATTTTCCCCACATGTTAGTATACATAGATTGATATAAATGTAGTCCTTATAGAAGAGAGTTTGAGTAAAAGAAGAAGATATTTTTTTTCCTTTTCCCTTTCCTTCATATTTACCTTTTCAGATATTCCTTGCTCTTTGATTTTTGATATCGAACTTTCCACAGAGCTCTGGTCCTTTCATTGCAAAAAGTTGGAAATCTTCTATTTTGTTGAATGCCCATACTTTCCCTTGGAAGTATATAGTCAGTTTTGATGGGTAGCTGATTCATGGTTGAAGACCCAGCTCTCTTGCCTTTCTGAAGATCATGTTCCATGCCTTACAATCATTCAGAGTAGAACTTGCAAGGTCTTGGGTGACCCTGATTGGCATTCCTTTATATCTAAATTGTCTTTTTCTGGCTTCTTGTAGGATTTTTTCTTTTGTTTGAGAGTTTTGGAATTTGGCAATTACATTCCTGGGAGTTGTCTTTTGGGGGTTTAGTGTAGAGGGTGTTCTGTGAGCTCTGTCAGTGGCTGTATTGCCCCCTTATTCTAAAATCACTGGGCAAATTTCTTTGATTATCTCTTGTATTACGATGTCAAGTTTGGTGTTTATTTCTGGCTTTTCTGGAAGTCCAATTATTCTTAAATTAACTCTTCTCCCTCTATTTTCCAAATCTGTCACTTTGTCAGTGAGATATTTTATGTTCTCTTCTAATTTCTTGGTCTTTTGGCTTTGCTTTATTAATTCTTGCTTTAAAGCCTGGTTTTCTTTTACAGTTTGGTCAAACTGGTTTTGTAGATGTGTGAATTTATTTTGCATTATTTCCCATTTTTTCTCCCAAAAGGCTTCCATCTTTTTGTTCATTTCAGATTCAAATTCTTCATGGGTTTGTGGAGAGTTTCCATTTCCTTTGGAAGGTTTCGGAGCATTTGCTTATGTTTCCTCTTCTATCTCCTCTCTGTTTTGTATTTTTGCTCCATAAAATGTGTCCAAAGTCGCCCCCTTCTTCTTGTTTCTTTTGGAATTTTGGGGCTTTTGTGCTTCTGTGTAGTTTGCCATCTCTATCTGAGTGGGGAGGATTAGCTTTTCTTATCTCTGTCTGGTGTTCAGAGGTTTTAGACCTAGGCAGATTGTCTGTTCTATGCAATTGTTGTTCTGTCTTCCCGGGAAGCCAGGAGTTGCTGGTGTGTCCCTGTTACTGCCCTCCTCTCCTTGGCACCCTCCTGATGCTTCTCCTTTGCCTTACTTCCAAGCTCTAAGCCTAGCTTGGCCCTTGTTCCTGTGCCTTAGCTGGCCAGCTCCTGCACTCTGCGGCGGAAGGGGCCTTGGCTTCCTGGAGCTCCGAGGGCTCCTAATGAGATTAGCTTTCCCTGGGTTGAATTTAGTATGCCTTGAGACAGGGACTTTTTTCGTGAGACTCCAATGGAAGGATCCAACCAGGGGGTTACAAGCTCCCCCCTCTCTCTATGTTTCCTTGCTGTCTGGGTGCCCCCTCGGCTAGGTCAGGTTGTTTTCAGGATGTGGCCTTCAGAATAGCCGGCTCCCGAGGCCCTTTTGCTATCCCTTAGGGTTGCTGTTGTTCCAGACAACCCTGCTCTCTGAGGGGGAGGGGCCGTGGCTTCCCAGAGCTCTGAGGGCTCCTCCCAGGGGGTTATGAGCTCCCCCTTCTCTCTCTGTTTCCCTGCTGTCTGGGTGCCCCCTCGACTGGGTCAGGTTGCTTTCAGGATGTGGCCTTCAGAATAGCAGGCCATGGGACTCTGAGGTTGCCTCTGCTGCCTTGGACTCAGACTCGGCAATCTGGGTTGGGGGGGGGATGGGTCCTGGGACCTTCCTTCTGCCTACCCCTTAGGTCCGAGTGTTCTCGAGTTCTGGCTTCTGGGGGGGGGCATACCTTTCGATCCAGGTCCAGGTCCAGGAGGAGGACTCCTGGGGTCTATGCTGTTGATCGTTTTGGATTTCGAGTCCCTAGGAGCATTCGGTTTGAGATTGGTAAGGAAGGGTTTCAGGAGATCTGGACTTTAGCTTTCTCTAAGCCGCCATCTTGACCAGAAGTTTCAAGACTGATTTTTCAAAGAATCTTATATTTGGAATTTTGATGTTATCAAGTGGAACATTCTTTTTAATTATGGGAATATCTCTTCCAACACCCAATTGGGAGAAATCTCTCTCTCACAAAGAATCCATTCTTGATTTCCTTTTACCTGTTCTAATTCTTAATTTTGTCATTAAGTCCAAATCTAATGCACTGGATCATCCATTTTGGCATCTTGGCTCAGTCTACTGATGTTGTATCAATAAGTTGCAGGAGGTGAGAGGAAAGGTGCTAGGATTGGAGTAAGATCCTGTTCTGATATTTACTATCTGTGTTACCATGGACAATTTACTTCACATCTGTGAGCCTCACCCTTTCCTCCTATAAAATTGGGATATAACTTAAGTACATAAGCTCAAGTGACATACATTTTTGAAATCACTATGAAAATTTTACATTGCTATAGACATTTTCCTTATACTAAAGTCTATTAGATCTTATGTGACAAATTTAGAAATATTTGAATACCACCATGATTTTGTCCTTGAGATTTCTCTTTTTCAGGTTTAGAAGCCTGAGGTCCAAAACCTGTCCCTCACTTTATACTTTCTCAGAATGGAGAACTCATTAAGAATTGTACTACTCCAAACTAGTCAAACAATTTCAGGATATAGTGAGACAATTATTGCTTAAATTCTGGTCACCACATTTCTATTCATTTATTCCAAAATCTTTGGCATGTGTAAAGGGGGGAGACAGGTACATTACAATTTTCTAAGCATTGAAGTTGAGTTAACTGAGATAGATATGAATCATATGAATTCTGTCTTTTTTCATGTATCATGGAAGCTTTTCAGTATTCTTTGATTGTAAGTGAAAGTCTTTCCATTTATCTCTCTTAAATTTTTCTTTCTCATTCTTAGCTCATTATTATAGATTTTTCATGAGTTGGCAATCCAGCATTTCTATTCTATTGCCCTCTACTCTCAACTTTAGATTACCTGCAGATTTTATTAGGATGCCTTCTTTTCTCCAAATATTTAATAAAAATGTTGAACAGTAAAGGTCAAAGGAAAGAACCTTACTCAGCCCCTACATGTGAACAGTAATTAACAAATCCCCTCTATCAGTTATTGACTCTTATTTCTTCCTCCATATATTACCTCAAAATCCACATTTTCTTGAGTAACTTATTCTTAATGAGTTTACTCCTATTCTTATTCTTTTCCTCTGCCTTCCCATTGTTTTTCTGTGTCTAGAAATGACTATTTTATTCTACTAGAATCAAGTAGATTTCTTGATCTCATCTGTTCCTTTCACCCAGGGTACTGAAAAAAAATGTTGAGAGGAACAGTATCTGGAAGACTTAGCTAGATAAATACTCTGAAGTGACTTTGATTCATTAATCATCATTCTTTGAGTAAAGTCTACCAGCCAATTCCAAGTCCATTTATAATCTGTCTTCTATATTAAAACTTCTAAACACAGCAGTGACCAATAAACATGACCCACAATATTCCTGAGAATGACCAGAACCAGACCCAAATATAGATCCCTTTTGCCTTTGATGTTTAATGTGAATTTAAAGGGAAAATATAATCATCTGATTTTCTAAAGTCAATATGCCCCTTCTGGATCATTTTGTGTTATTTAGTAGACCTACTTTGTGCTTAACTTAACATTACCAGTCTACACCTTGTGTCTCTAAATTGCTACTATCAAGAAAACATTTGTTAAATATCTTGTTGAAATCCAGTTTTTCCCTATATTTATTCCTTTCCCTCAATCACTTAGTAATTCTGTCAAAAACTAAAATGAGGTTAATGTGGCAAGACTTGTTCTTAATAAACCCATGCTGGCTTTAATGATCATTCATTTTCTCTTGAATATGTCATAGCAGATATAAGGGGTCCTACTCTCCTGTTAATTATTGTGATTATCATTCAATTTAACATGTGAACATAATTCCTCCATGAAAAATATCAAAACTGGAATTTATATTTATAGAGTCATAAAAATTTAGGCCCACAATCATCTCATCAATCAAATAATATTTGGTAAGCAACTACTATGTGTTGAATCTTCTGCTAATAATTAGGAATATAAAGAGGAAAATCTATTATCTTGGAGAACACACAGTTTAATTGGAGAAATGAACTGAAAACTGCTATTTACAATATATACAGGATATATATATATATATATATATATGCAATTAAATGGGTTCATCTCAGAGGGAAGGCATTTGGATTCAGAAGTTTCTTGTAGATTTCTTGTAGAGGATTTCACTGTTATTTAAAGGGAGACAAAGAGTCTAAGAGACCAAGATGAGGAAAGAGATAATCCCAGTTATAAAGAAAATCTATGGAAAATTCCCAGTCTGGAAATGGAGCATTTTGTGCACAGAATAGGAAAGAGATCACTGTTGTTTGAAAGGGAGAGGGCCAGACCTCCATTTTAGAAATATATACTTGATAGCTGAGTGGTAAATGGACTGGAGAGTGGAAAGATTTAAGATGAGGAAAACAACTAGGAAGCTTCTGAAATATTCCATGTGTGATAGGATGAATTTTCCCTCAGAGGTTGTTTCTGTGTCAGAGAAGAATCAGAGGTTATATTCAAAGCATGTTACAAAGGTTGAAAATATAGGACTTGGCCACTGATTGCATATGGGAGGTGGGGACAGGATGATACTGAGATGTTGAACTTTAGAAACGGTATGGTTTGTGATATCCACAAAATAATAATAACATTAAGAAAAAGGAGAGGGTTTAGGAGAAAAGAAATAATGAGTATTATTTTAGATATTTTGAGTTTAAGATATCTATTAGACATTCCATTCAATGTGTCTAAAAAGCAATTGGAAATGTTTGAGTAAGTGTTGAGAGACATCAAAGGCCATAAAAGTAGATTGAGCATCTTTTGCATAAAGGGAATTATTGAAATTTCTGATGAGATTGTCAGATGAAACAGAAAAGCGGGAGAAGAGAAAATGGCTAAGGAGAGAGCCTTGGGGGACCACCACTGTTCATGGATGGGACATAGATGATAGTGTGGCAGTCAGAAAGGCCTTAGTTCAAAATACCCCCACCCCAAGACACATAGTAATTGTGTAGCCCTGGGAAAATCTCTTAACTGTTTTACTCTATCTTGGCCTCAGTTTCTTTTTTTATAAAACAGGGAAAATAACAGCCATAGTTCAGGTTTGTCAGGAGAATAGAATGAAATAAAGCATGTAAATTATTTTGAAATGTTCAAATTCTACATCAACTATTATTTTCTCTACTTATCTATATTCATGTATACTTACAGACAAATCTCTGAGTAGAACCCAATCTAGATTTCCATAACTAATTATTTTAACATATAAAGTATATTTATGAAAGATAGTGCCAGAGATAGTGGCTCACAGAGACAAAGATACTCAGCCATGGAGATAAATACAGAGAGACAGAGTCAGAGAGAGAAGAGTGAGAGACAGAAAAGACAAATTAATGAAGCCCTCTTGTTAACCAATTGAGGAAAGTGAAGCATAAGGAGATTAAATTACTGCTCTCCGATTCCCATAGGAGTGAAAATTGGGATAGAATTATGTTTCTAATATAATATAAGAACTTACATCATATTGTAACTCAGTGCTGTATCTGACATATGATGCTTCCCTCAAGGAAACTAAGTACCTGGGGAGTATCCAAATGAAACTGATGAAGGATCTTAAGATTATGACATATGATAATCAACTGAAAGAACTGGGAAATTTAACTCCAATGAAAGAGTGCCTGGGGATGTGGGTGGGGGCTCTAAGAGCCACCTTCATGTATTTAAAGAACTGACTTGTGTAAGAGGGAATCAAATGGAAACATGGAAAGGGAGAAACGAAGTCTAGAGGTCCCCAAAATGAACATTTGGGCTATAGGAAAGCAATGCCTTCCTAATAATTAGGGATATTTAAAAATAGAAAGGATTGCCTGGGAAATGAGTATATCCTTATCGACTTGAAGTCCCCGAGCCAATGACAAACTTCTCATTTTTGCTATGCAATCCATTTTAATTCAGGTACATTTGATGTCCACTGAGGATGTTCCACCTATGAGATTTTTCTGTTTAATGATTGTGTGAAAATACATAAACTCAAACATCTCCAACCCATACCCAAACCAACTCCTAATAAGTATTAATAGTATGATGATCAGTGTTGTTATCAACAAACAAGGATTAATTCTTACTATGTACTTAGCATTTTGCAGCTAATAATTACTATATTTAACAATAACAAAATTATTAAATTTAACAAAAATGTGTAACACAATCATATTAATAAATATATGTTAGGGTCCTTACAAAACTTGAATTTCATCTCTTTATCTTTACTGCAGCCTGTGATGACATGTCAAAATTCTGTAGTGTAATAATAATAAATAACCAAATAGAAGAAAAAGCAATGAGCAGCTTTCAGACCATTATGAAGCCCGTTAAAAGGCTATCACCTTAGAAGATAAATTTCATTCATGTATCCAGGGCAAAGAGACAGAGTAGAGAGAACTATAAAAAAATAAAATAAAATAAAACAAGTTCCCTTTGGCTCAATGGGAAAAGAGTGATTGAGGAGCCTTTGACAGAGTTGCAGCAGGCTAGACACAGGACAGACAACCAAAGGTGTTGCCTGATCCCCTGGAGACTTTGTTGTAGCTCACCTGGTTTCTTCTCAGTTCTTCTGACAATAAGGTGAGATGCAGGTCTGTCTCCAAGAATGGGAGTGAGGGTCCTTCACTACAATATTTTGGGCCAGATTCCCAAAACAATAGAGACCAAAGAAAGTGTGGCATTTGAGCTGTGCTCAGCCTGGCTTCAAAGTAGGTACTTAATATATTGAAAAATGTCTTGAGATTTGGAGAGGGTTTTTTTCCTCCTGTTTTCTGTTAACAATTTCTTGTATCCCTAAAGGAATGTGCGGCAATATACCATCATCAGTGTGGTACATGGGCTTAGAAGATGAGTTATTTGTACAGCAAAAGCCTAAAGCTAAACCCCGTCTCAGTCTTTCGTTCAACTTCAGCATTGCCTCTGCAGCACTTATTTATATTTCAATAACATTTCAAGGATCTGTAAATTCATCATGGTGCTTACTTTTTCCATTTTAGATCACAAATGACCCCCACCACCCACTTAGGAGAGAGTCAGAGAATAACACAAGTATAGCAAATCAGAGTCAGAGACATCTCAGGGTTATTTAGTTCAACTTGTTCAAAAATTCCTTATTCACCACATTAAAACAAGGAATCACTCAAGTTTTCTTGAAGATTTCTGTTCAGAACAGCCCTAATATATCCTCAGATTGGCCCTTCCAATTTAAATCACTATTATAGTTAGGAATATTTTCCCCTTTGAATCACACCATTCTATAGCTTATGTCTATATTTATCTTGTGACTCCTAATTTGTCTTTATAGACATATACACATACAGATAAATATGGAGGACAGGGGTCTGCCCGCCTCTTCTCGACCTAGTACTGATCTGGGATTTGTAATACCCTGTTCAGGAGGTCATTGGAAGCTCAAAGTAAGTAAGAATCACAAATCACTGGAATATGAGGCTTACAGGTAGGATAAAGAATGATGTCACAATTTCAGTAGAGGTAGCAGCTTCAAGCCTTGTTTTTGCACAGCCCATAAGTCTGAAGCTATTCCTTTGTCCAGTGCTTGGAATATAGGAGACACTTAGTGATTGATTAGTAAATTGAATTGAATGAAGTAGATACAATCTTGGTATATAAAGATGAACTATTTTGGGGGGTCATAAGGGATAGGGTAAATATGAATAAGGCTTAATCAAAGGAAAATAGGCAAACACTATTAAGCCTTCCAAATTATTCAATATGAGGGATTTAACTTAAGAATAGGGTGGCTAAAATAGATAACATCCCAATGTTTTTGGAAGAAGTTTATTTAAGCTGGATAATTTTCCTTTATTCAATGTATGCCACTAAAAAATAAAAGAAAGACTTTACATTTAAGAGTATCTCAAAAAACAGAAATGATTCATTCCATGTGAGGAAGGTAATAGATGCTGAGAAGGGAAATAGACATCTTGTCCTATCACTCTGGATAAAATTAATGAATATGGAATTTTATTTAATTTAGCTCAATATTTTGCAAGTCTAGTAATAATTGAAAATAAACCTGATATTAGCAGAACATGAAAAACAAGTTTTGGTTTTGTCAGGGTGGCTTTTAAGGGTCATGGTCAATGAACTTCCAACCAAAAAATAACAGGTAGTTTCTCAAAGTTTGGAAACTAGAAGAAAAAAGTATAGAAGATAGATGAACAGATGATTAATGTGGAAGAGGCATGGAGGAAGAGAGAATTTCAAGCATGCAATAAACAAAGCTGGGGACCTGATCTGCCAATCAAGGTGAAGATTCCAAAAACAGAATGTTCCCAGGAAAGACAGTTGGAGCCTGAGCAGAGGAGATGAACTGGGTTTTTTTCCTCTGGGGTTACTAACCAAAGGAGAGACTTCTTCTCTGGTGTTCCTGACCAAGGGAGTCTAGTTTCTTCTGTCCTAGGTTGAAAGAACTTTTTTGGGGGGGAGGGCTTCTGGAATTAATCTGAGAAGAAATTAATTTTTGTTGGTGATTTTGTGTAATTGGAAGAAGAAATAAGATTTAACAGTTGTCCTCCATTTCTCTGACTGTCCCTGAGTCACAGTTGTTACTGGACTGACATTTCCCAAACTCTCCTAATTCTCCTTGTAGACTAGGGGCAGCCCTATCCCTCTTACCTCAGTTCTCCATCCTGTTGTTCCCAATAAACCACTTTACTTGAGAATAGAAGAGTAAAGAATATTTTTCTGAAATCTCATAGTTCCCCTAAGTTACTTAGAAGGTGGCTGACTAAGACAAGGGGGAGGGGAAAGGGAGGCAGAAAGGCATGGGTGGAAACTGGGAGGTGAAGGGAAGAGAAGGGTAGGAAATATCTTGATCTATTAGCCATAAATAGTGATCAGTAGGCAACCCCAGAGTACCCTCTCTAGTAGCATCTCTCTATCTCTCAGAAGTACCTCTATCTCCATTATAACTAGGTACTCACAGGTTCCCCAAGCATCTCTCTAGTCACTGCCAGACTATATTCCAGTTATTGCAACCTGAAATAGTTCCACAGATTATTAACTTTATTACAATAACCAAAAGATATTTGGGTAATAATGCTGCTGATAGCCCATGTGATATTGGATAAATATATCCCACTCCATCAGTTTTGATCTTAAAATCACAGAATCACATAATTTGATTGTTGAAAAGGATGTAAATACCTTTATAGTCAGACAAAATATGTTTATTAAACAACTACAATGTTCCAAGTAGGATACATGGGTGTATGGGATGTTCAAGGAAAAGTGGTACCTCTGGTATGCAGACATCCTAGCCCTACATCAGGGCTTTTTTTCTCTGGGATCCACCTTCCACCCACCTGTCTCCTGGGACTCCTCCAAGATGTAGCATAATGAGGGGACAACCCAGGGAAATTATTTTGGCCGGCATGCTAAAACCAGATTGAGGTAACCAATGGACGTAAAATCTGGCTGTAAGTTAGTGGGGTATTTAACCCAGTATGGAGAAGATATTCTGTGGTGGAAGTAGGGGGTGAGAACAATTTGATCCAATGGTCATGAAGGTAGAGGAAGGGGAGTCTCTGGAGCTCTTAAAGCTTGGTCAAACATTGAAGAAAGCAATGTCACCCATTGCTTAGTGGGCCATCACCAGTCACCTTGAGTTTTGTCTTGCCACTGGACATTAATGACTGGAAGAGAGAGGGAGGTTGATGGCATTGTGTAAATCTGCCTCATTTAATTTCAATTTAAGTGAAAGTCTAAAAACATCAGCAATAATGTCATTTTGGTTTTCTTCAAGTATGAAGAACAATAACTTGTTCCAGACACTGTGCTAAATACCAAAGAAAAGACTACCTCACAATCTGCAAAAACAAACATAAAAACCAGCAAACCAACTGAAAAACAAAAAACAAAAACAAAAACAAATTACTCTAATATCCCAAGTGAATGAAAATCTAAAAGAAGAGAAACCCATCACCTTGCAGGTCAAGCCATTCATCTTTTGGATAACTCTCATTATTTTCAGGATTATTTCCCTGATAGCAAGGCTTAATTTTCCAATTTCCCTCTATTGTTTTAGGTTGTGCCCTCTAACAGCAAACAGAATAAATGTTTTCCCTTTTCTATGTGCCAACTTTTAAAAAAACTAGAAGAAAACTATTAAATCCCTCCAAGTCGTATCTTCTCCAGGCTAAACATTAATCATTAAATTATCAAAAAGCATTTAAGGCCCAGCTATGTGCCCAAGAAATCTAGGCACAGGTTACAATTACCCATATTGAAACAGCCCCAATCTCAAAAAGCTTATGTTATATCATGCCCAATTTCAGAAACAAAAACTCACATGCTATGGCTCCCTCTGTTACAATCTTATTTTCCTCCCTGGAACATTCTTTAGCTTATCCACAGCCTTCTTATATGATAGCTCCCAGGAAAAAGCACAGTAATAAAGTCAGTGAAATCTGAATAAAGCAAATCTCACCATCTCCCAATTCCTGTAATTAATATATATGTTTATACAGTCCACGTCACTATTCATTTGTTTTTCTTTTTGCTGCTCCATCTCATTACTGACATATTATGTTTACACTTCAACTAGAACCAGATCCTTTTCACAACTCCTGTCTTACACTGCCTCTACCTCTAATGCAATTAAGAATTTATTGTTTTTATTTTGTTTTGTTTATTTTGTAATTAGATTTGAGACTCTATATATGTCTGTATCAAACTTCATTTCCCTGGTTTTTTCCAGGCTCAGCTCAAATCTGAATTCTGTAAATCTGCCTTTTCCTCTCTTTTTTCTCCATCAGTGCCTCATTATCTGTCACTCAAAATCTATATACCTTAACCATCTAATTGTTTCCCCCATCAGAAAATTAGTTCCATGAGAGCATGGACTGTTGCTTTACCTTTGCCTGTATTAATAGTGTTTAGTACATGATTAGTTGTTCTCAGCTGTGGCTGCCTCCTTATGACCTCATTTCAGGCTTTCTTGGCATAGATAGTGGAACTGTGTGTCATTTCTTCTCCAGTTCATTTTATAAATTTTATATTATATTATGAGTGTTATAATTATAATTATAATTACATGCAACATATATAACATATGAAATTATAAATTTTATAAATGAGAAAATTGTTGTAAACCAGGGCAAATGACTTGAATAAGTTCATATAGTCATTGACTGAGTCCATATTTGAACTCAAGTCTTCTGGACCCTGGGCCCTTTGCCTCATCCCCTAGTGGTCCATGCTTAGCACAGTACTTAGTGGGCAGAAAATGCTTAATTCATACAGCATGATGACAAGGATAATAATGATGACGATTTTATTATTGTTAGTTTCATGACCAAGGAATCTTCCATCCAGTATATTAGCTATCGTTCTTAATCTTCGGTCACCCAAAGATTTTATCAGTATACAAATATATTTTGGTGGAAATCATTGATAAAAAATGTTAAACAGCATAAGGCTAAACATGTTCCCTGATATATATTATTAGATATCTGCTGCTCCGCTGACTCTCAATAACTCTTCTTTAAATATGACCATCTAAACAAATTTGAGCACATTTGCTCTCAGATAATCACTATCTCAGTGTTCTGTAGAAGAATGATTTAAGATACTCTATAAAAAGTTTTCCTAAAACCTTGATATATAATATCTATCCTATCAATGTCATTTGCCAACTATTAATTCAGTCCTTAAATATTTGTTGTTGTTCATTCATTGTCACGTTTGACTATTGTTAGAAATTAAATTTATTACTTTCTTCAAGACTTACCTCTTACTTTGCCTGTTTGTCTTGTAGATAATCCTATTTCTAGGAACTCACAGTTACAAAAATCATCATTTTGAATGATACACCACTGTTTAATATTAAATCATTTTGTATGCTTTTAATTAATACTCCAGATTATCTCTTACACATATCATCACACTGGTAGCCCTCATCTGGAAATTCAACTCTCCATACTCCAACTGAGAATTCTTGTCTATGTCCTAGCTGATCCAGAAGAATTTTGATGCCCCACATTTAACTAAAAGATTTTTTTTTTATTTAGTCTTGGCTTCTTACCCATCCACTGTAAAAGTCACACTGCCTTTCATGGTGTCTAAAATATTTGGTGACGCATATATGCCTTTGCTTTATCATTGCTTCATTGACCCAACTCTATTACTAGATTTTTAAATTAATTGTGAACATAGGTATTTACTTAACATTTACTGATGTGTATATATTTGTGTGTATGCATATATATATGTATATATATGTATATATATATGTATACATATAGCATGCCTATATAAGCAGAATGCTCATAAACATAGAGGCAAAGTAAGAGAGAAATAGAGAGATAGATAGATGAATGGACAGATAGATGGAGAGATGGATGTACAGACAGATCAATGGATGGATAGATGAATGGACAGAGAGATAGATAGATAGATAGATAGATAAATAGATAGATAGAAAGATAGATAGATGGTTATGTCCAAATTTACCTTCTATTGTAAGGCAGATTAAACAAAAATATACCAGGTTTAAAATAGGCAATGACAAGACTAAGCTATCACTCTTTGCAGATGATATTATGGTCTACTTAAAGAGTCCTAGAGAATCAACCAAAAAGCTAGTCGAAATAATCAACAACTTTAACAAAGATGCAGGATACAAAATAAACCCACATAAGTCATCAGCATTTCTATATATCTCCAACCCATCTCAGCAGCAAGAATTAGAAGGAGAAATCCCATTTAAAATCACCCTAGACAATATAAAATATGTAGGAATCTATCTGCCAAGACAAACAAAGAAACTATATGTACACAACTACAAAACACTCTCCACACAATTAAAACTAGATCTAAACAATTGGAAAAACATTGATTGCTCATGAGTAGGATGAGCTAACATAATAAAAATGATAATTCTACCGAAATTAATTTACTTGTTTAATGCCATATCCATTGAACTACCAAAAACTTTTTTAATGAATTAGAAAAAAAAAACAAAAAACAAAGTTCATTTGGAAGAACCAAAGATTGAGGATATCCAGGGAAATCATGAAAAAAATGCAAAGGAAGGAGGACTTGCAGCCCCAGATCTCAAACTATTCTATAAAGCAGTAGTTATCAAAAAATTTTGGTACTGGTTAAGAGACAGAAAGAAGGATCAGTGGAATAGACTCGGGGCATATGACCTCAGCAAAACAGTCTATGATAAGCCCAAAGATCACAGTTTTGGGGACAAAAATCGACTTTTTGATAAAAACTGCTGGGAAAACTGGAAGACTTTATGGGAGAGATTAGGTTTGGATGAACATCTCACATTCTACACCAAGATAAACTCAGAATGGGTGAATGACCTGAATATAAAGAAGGAAATTATAAGCAAATTAGGTGAACACAGAATAGTACGTCAGATCTTTTGGAAAGGAAAGACTTTAAAACGAAGCAAGAGTTAGAAAAAATCACAAAATGTAAAATCAATAATTTTGATTACATCAAATTAAAAAAGTTATTGTACAAACAAAATTAATGTATCCAAAATTAGAAGGGAAGCAACAAATTGGGAAACAATCTTTATAACAAAAACCTCTGACAAAGTTCTAATTACTCAAATTTGTAAAGAGGTAAACCAATTGTACAAAAAAAAATCAAGCCATTCTCCAACTGATAAATGGGCAAGGGACATGAATAAGCAATTTTCAGTTAAAGAAATCAAAACCATTAATAAGCACATGAAAAAGTGCTCTAAATCTCTTATAATCAGAGAGATGCAAATCAAAACAGCTCTGAGGTATCACCTCACACCTCGAAGATTGGCTAACATGACAGCTATGGAAAGTAATGAATTCTGGAGGGGATGTGGCAAAGTCAGGACATTAATGCATTGCTGGAGTTGTGAACTGATCCAACCATTTTGGAGGGCAATTTGCAACTATGCTCAAAGGGTGCTAAAAGACTGCCCTTTGATCCAGCCATAGCTCTGCTGGGTTTGTACCCCCAAAGAGATAATAAGGAAAAAAAAGGATTGTACAAGAATATTAATAGCTGCGCTCTTTGTGGTGGCAAGAAATTGGAAAATGAGGGGATGCCCTTCAATTGGGGAATGGCTGAACAAATTGTGGTATCTGTTGGTGATAGAATACTATTGTGCTAAAAGGAATAATAAAGTGGAGCAATTCCATGGAGACTGGAACAACCTCCAGGAATCTATGAAGAGTGAGAGGAGCAGAACCAGGAGAACATTATACACAGAGACTAATACACTGTGGTACAATCGAATGTAATGGACTTCTCACTAGTGGTAATGCAGTGATCCTGAACAACTTGGAGGAATCTATGAGAAAAAACACTAACCACATTCAGAGGAAAAACTGTGGGAGTAGAAACACAGAAGAAAAACAACTACTTGAAAACATGGGTTGAGGGGATATGGCTGGGGATGTAGACTCTAAATGAACATCCTAATGCAAACACCAAAAATATGGAAATAGGTTCTGATCAAGGACACAAGTAATACCCAATGAAACTGCACATCAGCTGTGGAGAGGGTGGGTGGAGAGGAGGGAGAGAAATACTATGTTTTTTGTAACCAAGGAATAATGGTTTAAATTGACTAAATAAATTAATTCAAATTAAAAAAAATTAACCTTAAAATATATCAGGTCTTCTAACCCTAATATTAAGAAGATTAATCCAATTTACCATAGTGCTAAGAAAAGGTTTGGATAAATGAAATATGGGATGGGAAAATATTGATGAGAAAGATATGAGAGGGAAAAGTCTAGATGATAGGATGCCATCTAGAGAGTGGAATTCTAGAGTAGAGATTTCAGGAAAATCAAATATTGTTAGTAGTGATATTTGTTTCCCTGGAAGTATGAAATTATCCTCCTCCTCCTCATCATCATAGTTACCCTTTATGGAAGACTATAAGGTTTTCAGGTCATTTATATTTGTTATTTAACTCAATTCTTCTATCAACCCTATGATTTAGTTGCCATTATTGTCTTCATTTTTTTAATAGTTGGAAAAACAGTGACTGTTCAAATTATTTATTCAGGTAAGACAATTAATTAGAGTCTGAATAAAGATTTGAACTAAGGTCTATCTGAATCCTTGTCCAGGATTCCATCTACTTTACTACTTAATACACGTAGGACATAATGTATAGGAGATAATAGATAGGAATCCAATAAGGCAATTAAATAGATGATACCATTTCAATGTAAACTTTATATTATGGATTATTGATTAATTAATAGTAGAGCTTTAGTAATCATTTTAAACAATTTCTAGGACTTAGATTTGTATTTATTTTGTATAACTCTTGGTAGAAAATTGCTTAAGAGACTATGCATCCACTTGTGCAAAGTTTTATAGCAACTCTTTTTGTGATGGCAAAGAACTAGAAAATGAGGGTCTGTCTATCCTTTAGGAATGGCTTAACAAGTCATGTTACATTATTGTAATATAAAATTATTGTGTCATAAGAAATGACAAATGAGACAATAATAATGTAACCTGTAAAGGGTTTGTAATATAAAGTGAAGAGAACCAGGAAAAGGTTATATAAAATAACTGTAAGGTATGATGATTAACTGCAAATAATATATTATCAACATTGCAAGAATTCAAGACAGCTTCAAGAGACACATAAAAAACAAACAAACCAAAGCAACAACAACAACTAAAATAATAAAACCCATGAGCTATCCACCAGTATAGAAAGAACCAATGGAGTCTTAATGCATATCAGAGTATGGTATTTTTCAATTTAACCCCCATCATGAGATTTTTTTTTTGCTTGTATAAGCAATATGCATCGTCATTCTTCCATATTTATTTTCTTTCTTTCTAAATCAATTCACTATTAGTTATTTTTTTCCCTTGAGTCCTAGATATCTCTCAATCTCCCCTACACTCCATATCAGAGAAGGAATCTTTTAAATGCACACATACACAGAGATTTTATTTGTTTCTATTTATAAATTCTTTCTCTGGAAGTGAATATATATGAGTCATTCTTCAAGTAGTATTTCTCTTCCTGAATTTAACATTTTCCTAGTTCTATTTGTTTCAGCCTTCATAATTTAAGGTAGGTATTTCTATGTTTTTAATAAACCTGCACATCATCTCTTACAGCACAGTTGTATTCCATAAAAATCAAATACCACATCTTGTTTACCTCATTCCCCAATTGAAAAGCTTGCCCTCAATCTTTGCCAAAACAAAAAAAAAGCTACTGTAAATATTTAAAACATTCTTTTTATGTTCCTTTTCCCCTGATCACCTTAGAAAATAAAACATCCTGGTATTGTTGGGTCAAAATTTATACATAGTTTCATAATTCTATGAACATAATTTCAGATTGCTCTCCAAAATGGTTGGATCAATTCACAGTTCCACCAACTGTGTATTAGTGCCATATCCCCTTCATTATTTGACATTTCACCCTTTTGCCAGTTCAACCAAACTCATAGGTGTGGGATTATATCTTGAAGTTGCCTAATTTGCATTTCTCAAATACATAATGATATAGAGATTCTTTCCTTGTAATTATATATAACTTTGATTTCTTCATCTAAAAAGAGGCATGTCTTTTGACCCTTTATCAGTTGGAGAATGGTTCATATTCTTATAAATTTGACAAAATTCTCTATATATTTTGGATATGAGACTACTAGCTAAGAAACTCTATAATTTCCCTCTAAATTTCTGCTTTCGTTCTAATCCTGGCTCTATGACTTTTTGTACAAAATATTTAATGCATTCAAAATATTAATATTACATTTCACAATGCTTTCTATCTCTTATTAATTTATAATTTTTCTTATTCATATATCCTATACATAATATGGCCCCTGGTTTGTTGTTATTCTCTGCTTGTCTAATTTGCTTAAATCTCATTTTATGACAAACTTAACAAAAATAATTTTATTCAACTAGAGAAAAATAATAAATAAATTCATTTTGAAGAACAAAAAATCTGAAATATCAAAGGAATCCATGAAAAAGTAAAGGAAGGAGGTCTTCCTTCCTTTCAATACCAGATTTCAAATATTATTATAAAGCACTAATTATCAAAACTCTCTGGTACTGCCCAAGAAAAAGAAAAGTAGATCAGTGGAAAATAAAAGGTAGTAAAATTATAATAACCTTATGTTTGATAAAAGTCAAGATCCAAGCTTTTGGGATCAAACATTACTATTTCATAAAAGAAAAAAAAAGTTGTAAAAAAGGAAACCAGCCTGGTAGAAATTAGATATAGACCATTTTTACACTATTTATCTTTTAAAATATTATGAACATGGAAGTATGTACTGCATGATAACACATGTATTAACTATATTATATTATCTGCTTGCTAAGAGAGGGAGAAGAGAAAGTGGGAAGGAGAAAACATGGATCACTAAATCTTAGAAAATGAGTATTAAAATTATGTCAACATGTAATGAAAAAGAGGCAATCCAGTTAAGGGAAAACTGGTCCTGAGTGTTAAGCAAGATAAGGAAAAATCATGAAATATGATTCAATGAGGTCAACAGATTATTTTTGCCTTATCAAAGAACATACCTGTTATAAGAATCAGAGTGGGATATCTGTTTGGGCACTTTCCAGGGGAAGTTGTTCAACTCTGGTTTTCCCCTTTTGTTTTGGATTCTAGCAACAATTCTCCTTTGCAAGACAGCGTAATTATGGACCAATCACAATTGTAGTTTAGATGACACCAGTGGACCTTATCTAATAGACGTCTGTTGCCAAATTGATAAAAAGCTGCTCTT
This sequence comes from Monodelphis domestica, assembly GCF_027887165.1. NCBI lineage: Eukaryota > Metazoa > Chordata > Mammalia > Didelphimorphia > Didelphidae > Monodelphis > Monodelphis domestica. Next base: position 27,407,373 of record NC_077234.1, on the reverse strand, counting down.
ATTGTATGGTATGTCTCTGGTCCCTGAGGAACCTGACCCCTATTATGGGCAACTGCTAACCTTGCTAATAAGTAAATGATGCTTGGACCTCTGTGCCTCCTATTCTCTTCCTAATATATTTTTATATTAAAAATAATTTGTTTGGAGTTGGTCCTTCTTCCAAGGGAAATTATCTGCCAACCACAGTGAAATTACCCAAGTAAATCACATAACTCATGTGAGAAACCTTATCAATTAATTACTGGCACTTAAGACTGACAGGTAGCATGAGTCTGACAATACTTATGTACTAATATGATGACAAGAAGTCCTTTTTTATTGAAAATTTGTATTTAATTAATTATTTTAGAATATTTTCCCATAATTCCATGATTCATGTTCTTTCCCTCCTCTCCTCCCCTCCCCTGCAGCTGATGCACAATTCCACTGGGTTTTGTATGTGTTATTGATCAAGACCTATTTCCATATTACTGGTAATTACACTAGTGTGATCATTTAGAGTCTACATCCCCAGTCACGTCCCCATTGACCCATATGATCAAGCAGTTGTTTTTCTTCTGTTTTTCTATTCCCACAGATCTTCCTCTGGATGTGGATAGTGTTTTTTCTCATAAGTCCTGAGGAGGTCTTAAACAAGTCTTCATTGGAAACACAAAACTTAAAGTTGTCACCAAATTATTATGTTTGCATATTCATTTGAGTGGTAGAGGAACAAGTGAAAAGGAAAAAGAAGAACCCAAAATCACCTTTAAAAGACTGATTGGAATCAATGTGGTAATATTATCAGAATAAAATCTTCTCCCTAATAATGGAGTCATCCCTTCCCCATTTTACCCCTACTTCATTAACATGAAAATAAAATAAAATAAATGACAACTTAAAAGTGCCACTAATGTCATATTTCTTTGAAGAGCCATTTCTAATAACAATATTGTTTGTGCCATGGATGTAAATGATGTTCACTTCCATCTCTCAATCAGCATTATTTTGACTAGTTAAACAGAGAAGGTGAGAAATGTGTAGACAGATATGTAGATGGTTAGATAGATGGATAGATGGATGAATGAATGGATATATAACTAAAACACTGATTAAAATTGATTGTTCTAGTCACTGTAAAAAGGACTAAGGAAGAAAAACAAGATGATTCCCATGCTAATGTAATTTACATTCTACTAAGGGAAAGAAAAAAAATAAAGGAAACTGGAAGACTAAGGAAGGTAATCATCAAGGAGCAAGGTAGTTGGAGTAGAGCTAGAAATGTTTAGATAAGGAACAGGGGGTAAAATAAGAGACATGGAAGGTGTTATTCAATTTATGGTGATTTGGGGATGGTAATTAGCATTCAGTGAGTAGCTCTCAAAGCAAAGTTGTCTTTAGGGAGACAAAATGGTGATTACTTTTCTAGTAGTGCACTATGTCATGGGGACCTTTTTCTTTTTCTGTACTCAAACACTATAGTAACACTGTAGGTGATATTTCAATGAATTATTCAGAATTAATGGAATGATCACTGTCTGGAGTTGTATGCCAAGAAGAATGTATATGTTTGCATATGACACACATGTATACATATGCATAGGTATACATCTATATGTATGTGCATGGATACACCTTATATATAATTTTGTGTGCATGAATATAGATATAGATATATATTTATACACACATATCCTCTCAGAACCTATAATTTATTTGAGGATATGTTATACTTGAATATGTTCCTTCTATCCCCCTATTCAAGGTAATATAAGATTCTTAAGGGCAGAGAATGTCTACATCTTTGCATTTTTATCACAAGTAGGAACAAAATGAATAGATGTTTATTGATTAATTTATCTATTCCATGATATTGTACTAACAATACATATTCCATAATAACAAATGATAAAATAAGAAAAATACAAAGTCCACTATCTTCATCTCCTTCAACTTTTCTACTGAGGAGTGATGAATCTTCCAAAAAAACTTCAGAAGAATCCCAGGTCATTATTGGGAGACTCTCAGCATGGGAATTAAGAAGCAGTGTGGGAAATTATGTTGTCCCTGAATGTATAATATGAATGTCTGGGTTACATCTCAATCACCAGAGCATCCTCAAATCTTTTTGATATTTCTTCACTCATCTGAAATTTTCATCCATGCTGCAGAAGTGATGTTCTGTCTCTCTCCAATGACTCCTGTCTTGAACTTTCCCAGCACAGAGTTTCCAAAACCTCAACTTGGCTGACATAGCAGGATCATGTTAGAAGTCAAAGTATTCCTAAGCAATTTCTCTCTATTCAGCCTGCTCACACAACCATAAACAAGGTGGGAAGAAGGAAAATGGAATAATATTTTGAAGCCATCTGGTAGAAAAGTTGATTTGTGAGGGGGTGTATTGTTATCACAACAGGAGAAAATGAGCTCTACAGGTATGCAGTCAGAGATGATTTGACACAATCTGGGAAATGTCACATCCCTACTACACCACTACTGATGTCTAGGTTCCTGTGTGGGTGAGCATGTGTCTTTTCATTTGGACTTACTGGGACTGTCTGTTATGATCTTCCATAGGAAATTGAGGATAGCAGGGATGGGCAGGAATTCAAGGAAAGAATAAATAGTAGGGATCCACTACTGAGCTCCTGATTAGTCTCTAAGAAGGCTTCTTTTAATGACTGCATATTTAATAACCTATCAATTAAATCTCTATGTTTTTCATTACTTTTATTAATAAAACAAAATATCTCAAATTAAATTGAAAATGACAAGTTTACAAGAAAATGTTCTAATCATAAATACCTTTACATTAGAGGTAAAATTTACTTTAGAAACAATATCTGTAGAAATGGCTTATTCAGGTTTACTCTCCAGCATCATAATGAGAATCTTCAATCAGAGCAGATACCTTGAAAAATGTAAAAATAAACTTTTTCCCATTAATATTATCAATAACAAAAGAATTTTGAAACAGGGAGACAAGATCCATGTAGAGAAGGCTAAACTCAGTTATGAAGGATATTATGAGAAGAGTCTGCATGGAGTGAGTTTTCTTACTCATGACCAATTTCTAGGATGAAACTGTACTTATTTCCACATCTTTCCCCATCCCTTATCCAACTCCCAAACCCCTACACCAGGTGATGGGGAAATCTTTTTTCTCATTGTTCTCATGTAATAATATGTCTTCTCTTGATAAAATGGAGGCTACCTGATGGCAGGAATAGTGTACTTTTTATTTTAGTAGCACTGAACCCAAACTCTGGCACAAAGTGAATAGTTAAAAATAATTTGGGAATGATTTATTGAATGTTTACATTTTAATTTGTCTTAAATATTACTTTTCTCAAGATATGCCACTTATTCTTCTTTCTCTTCCTAAAAATAATATTTATGATAACTATAAAAGTATTTTTTGATGTTCTGAGGACGTGAGTGAAATTATGTCACATCTATTGATTTAATTATTTTTCTCCAGTTTTCTTAATCAGCACACATTTAGAAGAGAAGGCATAGTACTGTGGAAATAACACAAGGGAAGGTTGACAGATTTTTGATATAAATAGATCCCAAGGCACCAAAGAGCAGAGGATAGTGTAGAGTTGAACTAGTTCACCAAAGGGGTAAAATGAGTAACGGGTGAGAGGATATCTAGTTCAGAGATGAGGACCTGTGTGAGGTGGTGAAGTGAGGGTTGAGGAACCAGAGGTCACAGTATGAAGAAGAAAAGAGTTAAAGCTAAGAGAAGAGAGAGTAAAATACTAAGAAATTGTGATCATATAAGAGTTTTTTTAAAGTTCATGAACACTGTATATTTCTGGGTAGAGGAACACCCAGGATATGACCATCTTTGGTTGTGGGTAAGGTAAGATGTAGAAGTGGGTCATTGGAAATGAATAACTTAAGTAAATGTGGGCTGTGTGTTGGTGTGAGTGTGTGTGTGTATGTGTGTGTGTGTGTGTGTGTGTTTGTGGGAATATCATCATATATGCAGAATCCCTTACTATGAGGAATTGAGGAGGATAAAAAATGGGGAACAAGGTGTTTAAATATTTGAAGGAAAATAGGGAATGTTCTGGAGTTTGGTAGACAATCAGTATCAGAATTTTGACAAGGTAACAATTATGGGACTGGGTGAACCTCAAAGGAGAAAAAATATATTAAGAAGTGTGTTAGAAGAAGGAGCACAAAAAAAGTGGGAGACAAGGAGCAATCCAACTCTCCCACTTTATTCTACTAGTTAATCAGGCAAATCAGTCAAAATGTAAATGGTCAACAGTCTCAGAGTAGGGACATTGTTTGGGGGTGGGAGTGAGGAAATGAAAATAAGGTACTTAGTATATGTTGAAGGTGAATTTAAATGAATGCATCCAGGAATTTAAAATCATCAGGATAGAGAGGTTGTAAACAGGAAGTCATGATGATCCTTGAGAAGTGACTTTCTCTAAGTTTTCACTGTCCATAAGTCCTTGACCACAGAGTGGTGCTTTTTTTTCTTTTTTTTTTTTAAAAACCCTTACCTTCTGTCTTGGAGTCAATACTGTGTATTGGCTCCAAGGCAGAAGAGTGGTAAGGGTAGGCAATGGGGGTCAAGTGACTTGCCCAGGGTCACACAGCTAGGAAGTGGCTGAGGCCGGATTTGAACCTAGGACCTCCCGTCTCTAGGCCTGGCTCTCAATCCACTGAGCTACCCAGCTGCCCCCAGAGAGGTGCTTTCTAAGGGACTTCTAGAGTTCAGAAGAGTGTAAAATTGGTAGGAATTGGTGGAGGAGTAGAATGGAGATGTGATAGAATACTCTTTCTCCTCTTCTCTCTAAGGAAAGTGCCTAGTGCTATGAGGAATAATATTTCTCCTGTTCCCTAGGGAATCAAGAGATTAGACAAATAGGCCTATAGTTGAACAGTAGGGTGAAGTGTAGGATTGTTTTTGGTAAATTGCTTCAAATAACAGCAGAAAGACAGGTCTACATTTTAATATCATTTTTTCATTACTACTCTACAACTAAACCATAGAATACAAGACTCTCAATCAATTGCCCACATTTGTTAATCACATATATATCTGGATCTTTTGATATGTACACAATGAATAAATACATACAGACGCTGGCTTTCTGGAGTTTGACATTCTGGTAGGGAAGACAATATATATTCATATTAGTATATCCAAGACAAACTGTAAATGGAATGTAGCTTTGATTGGAAAGCACCAGTATCTGGGAGAACCAGGGAAGAATTAACATTTCTATTCATGGAAATGGAGATGCATGTCAATCATAAGTACCTTGCATTTGAAGAATTGTTCAGAGACAATGAAAAATGTAAAGCATTTTATCAACAAAAACTGACTTAGAAGAAAGGTAAGGTGGTCATACAGATACAGTAAGGGACACTAAATGGACAGTCCAAATGTTCCTTTCATCCAATCATAGACAAGAGTCCCATGCCTTTGCAGAAATTTTGGAAAGATGATGATTGAAACTCCAGGAGATTGGTACAGGTGGAGGGAACACACATCAAGGTGGCTACCAATCTATTAAAGTTATAATATTAATGACTTTCATTTATAAAATATTTTGAAGATTTACAAAGTTTTTTATGTATCATTTAATTTGATTCTCATAACAACCCCAGGAGGCATGTGCTATTACTATCTTAATTTTACAGATTAAGAAGCTGAGGAAAGCAGAGGTTATATGATGCCCAAACACACAAGAAGTAAAACAGATTGGCGTTCACATCTTCCTGACTCTGACTCCAGCATCCTCCATGCCTCCTGACTGCCTCAACTAGTAAAACATCCATTGTCTGGTTTATAAATAGTAAATAAATTCCACAATTAAATGAGAAAATCCTTGATTTGTAGTTAGTAGATCTGGATTTTGTAGTGCACTTAATATCGATGTAACTTTGGCCATAGATACTGTTATGGGGAATTTAAGCAAGGGGAAAGGGTGTAGGATAAAGAAAACACAGTTAAATAAAATATGTTTATTAACAAAGAGGGAATGATGGAAGAAGGAAAGAGGATAATGGATGAGCTTACTAATTAACCCAAGATACTTAGCCCACCTTAGGTACTTTCTAAGCTTCTCTAAACTAAATTAAATCTAAATCTAGCTAAGGATAAATCCACACAAAAAGCCTAGATTTTCATAGAGTCCTTAGTGAGTCAGGCAGCAGAGATCCAGTTGCAGAGTCCTTAGAATCTCCAGAGAGAGAGAAATCCTCTTCCAAATCACTCTGTCCACCAGAATGAATGGGGAACTTCCTCTTCACCTTTGCTTGATGTTATTATAAGGCAGGCAGCTTGATAGATGGGTTTGTCCAAGGAGAGTACCAGATCCACACCTTCAGGCTTGAACTTCAGACTCCAGACTGACTGAGAGTCAATTGAAAAACTGCTTTCTCTCACCCCTTAGAATTCTCACCCAGCCAGCTCTTGTAGAATCCTACAATTCTCAGGCTTTGCATCCTAATGTGTTTAAAGAAAAGATTGGACACTCTATTAAAAAAAGCTTACGATATGACTGAGGAGAGACTGTAAATGAACACTCTAATGCAAATACCAACAGGGAAATGGGTTCAAGTCAAGAATACATGTGATAACCAGTGGAATCGTGCTTCAGCTATGGGAGAGGGAAAGGTGGTGGGAGGGGGGGCGGGGAGCAAAAGAAAATGATCTTTGTTTCCAGTGAATAATGTTTGGAAATGACCAAATAAAATAATGTTTAAAATAAAAAAATAAAAATACATTCCAAATAAAATAAAAAAAAGCTTATTTCTATCTTAAAATTGATCCTAAGTATGGATTCCAAGGCAAAAAATCAGTAAAGGCTAGACAATGGTGGTTAAGTGACTTACCAAGGGTCACACAGCTAGAAAGTGTCTGAGGTCAGAAGTGAACTGGAGACTTTCCATTTCTAAGTCTGGCATTATATCCACTAGTCCATCTAACTATTTCTGGACCACTTGATTTTTGAAGATCTCATCTTTATCTAAAACCTAATAACTATTAAATAATTTTTCTTCAGTTTCATTTATCTGTCTCTCAATAGAGAACCATGAAATTTCAAGTCTTTGTAATCTACTTGTATATGAAAAAAAACTTGAAGATTTTAGAGTCAGATACAAGTATAATTATGGGTGGAAGAGGGAAAAGAGCAGGGCAGTGTGAATTAAATTAGTTAGTGTTCAAAATCTTGCTGTGCTGTGGATGGAGAACCAAATGAGAAGAGGATAATGTTAACTGTAATCTTAAATCATGTAAAAGGTTCCGTTAGGGGAAGGGTCCTGTTTTAACACTTTTAAAGCAGTTGTCTGTAGGTGGAGGATAAGATCCTTTAGGAAAGCGAAAATTTCATTTCTTCTTTGTATCTGGAGCATTTAGCCTAGTGACTGGTATATATAGTGAGTATTTAAGAAATATCTGCTGAGTTTGAGTTTGATTTGCTGTCAAGGAAGAAATGAATAAAAGTGGTTTATATTGCTGTGGTAAATCTTTAAAATAGCATTAAGGATTGCTTCTATTGTACACAACTCCTTATCAAAAAACAAATTAATTATTTCATGTCATAATTCTAGTCTACAATTTATTTTTACACCATTACCCCCTTGATTCATCACTTCATTAAGCAGTTATTAGAATATAGAAAGACAACTTAGCAGAACCAGCCCAGTCATACTGAGAAATTATTCTACATTCTAACTACGGTCAAACACCCCATCAAAAATAATAATAAATTACATTTACTAATATTTTTCTACATGCTAAGTCACTAGTGCTTTGTATTTATTATCATATTTTATTCCCAGAACAATTGTGAGAGGCAGGCACTATTATTATCTACATTTTACAGATGAGCAAACTGAAGCTAATTGAGCAAAAGTGACTTCCCCAGCATCATGCAGCTAGTAAGTTTTAGAACCTGAATTTGAATTCCTTTCTTCTTGACATTGGGCTCAGTTCTATTTACTACTCCACTTACCACCTCGAAGAGAGTTGAAATGCATTTTTTCATATTCCTCTGGAATGAAATTGGAATATAATGAGCTGCCTCAGGAGCCAAGGAAATTCCCTTCGATGACATTCTTCAATGAAAGACTGATGACCACACATCTGATATATTTTATTCTCTGTGAGAATTTTGTTTGACCAGGCAACTTCTGAGTTCGATGGATTAAGAGGATCTAAAATGGAAGGTAAGATTTAATTAAGCATCATTGGGAAAGGGGAGCAATTAAAGAAATTAAATGTACAGTCAAAGGGGTAGAGGGTTCAAAATTATACCTATATATTTTTTTCCAGCTTAGACTTTTGCTTATTTGTGTCATTCTTGGCAAGTAATTATCTCAGGCTCAGTTTTCTCATCTTTAATAGGGTCTGATAATAGTAACTATTGGCCATTGTTTTGTGAGAATAAAACATGATAATATTCATAAAGTGTTTTGCCAGATTTAAAAGACTATATAAATGAGAAGTATATTTGCCTTTATCTGAGGTGTCTGCTATAATAGTGATTTCATATTTACCCACTTACCCATAATTTCAACATGGACAATTTGCTGAATTCTCACCACTTTCCTTTCTCCTTCCCCGCCTTTCCCCTGGAGAAACTGTGTGACTTAATTAACATTTGGAAAATACCTCGAAATTGACAAAACTGTATTATGAAACGTGGAAAGCAAACGAGCAAAATCTCTTTCCAGGGAACCCAAAAATTGTACTGACATAGTTTACCCTTAAAAACGTTCAGCAGAAACTAACTAAACAGGCAGAAAGTAAAACAAGCCCCAAAATGTTTACAATTTGCTGAGCAGCACTATGTGGAGACATATAGGAGAGTCTCCATGTAGCAATTTATGCCCTAGCTGCTACAGCAGAGAAACAGCTTTTGTATCCAATTTAAAAACATGAATGTTCTCGTCTTTACCCCAGAGCTTAAAGACAATTTACAGAAGTAGGCCAATATGAAGTATTGCCACAATAAACTGTTGTTTTACTTCCCTTTTATAGCAAAAATTAGGGAAACACTGCAACTGCTGTCGGGCCATAAAATATCTTGGCAATAAAACAAATAAAAGCTATCAGGTTTATTTAATTTCTACTGTTCCCTTCATTATTCAAAGACCTTTTTAAAGTCCTTCATAGAATCAAATATTATTATTTTTAACAAATATTCCAAACATAGACTCATGAAAGTTATTTATTTCACTTGTCTTGTGGTGGACAAAAGTTTCATACATTTTACGTGATCGTGGAAAAAATCTGCATTTTGTTACAGCAGAGGAAAGTAAGTTTTTGCTCTTTTCCTTTATTGCTTTTTTTCCAAAAAATATAGCACTCTACTCACATCAACTGATATTACTTTTTTTTTTTATTTCCCAGCCACAGAGCATTTGCAATGGATGTCAGCAGATGATGATTTTTATAGATGGTAACTAAACAAATGAAGAGAGAAAAAGATGTTCTACAAATAGCGCCATTTTAAGGTACATTCAATTACAATATAATATATATTAATATAATATACATTATGACATAATGCATAATGTATATTCTTTCATATATGCATGAAAGAATGATATATGTATAAATATGTATAGAGAATATACATGTGTTTGCTTGTTTACAAAAATACACTAAAAATACTAGAAAGGCTACGTGGGGACTAATTGTTAAGATTAGGAAAAACTGATGTCAAGTTCTGCCATGACATATACTGCATGAATTACTATGGTCAAAATACTTGATTTCTCACTTTTTCACAGGAAATTCTCTAAGGCCGTGGAATATCTATATTCTCATCTGCTTTAGTGAATGGAGTTTCTATACTGTGAATTCAACTAAACGAATGAAATTCCTGCTTTACAATCAAAATGCCACTAATATTACCAATGAGAAAAAAAATCTTATTCATCACAAAATTGGCCTAATATGCACCTCTATGTTATTTTGAAAAAGTTCTAGAAAGTTATTTGTATTATATCATATTTTAAAGTATTAAAAGTATGAGAAATGTAATTGATTGAAATGACATGCAAATCTGCATGTAAGAAAGTAAATGAATAAATATTTTTGTTGAAATTTATATAAACGTCTAACTTCTCTTCCCATCTCTTCCCAACCTTTTTGACATTAATTACTAATATTTCAAATATTTTCCTAATTTCCTAATAATAGTTTCCTAATTTCCTAATTATAAATTCCAAATAATTTGACATTTAAAAAATAGTAGGTCACATTTCTCATTACTGTTAGGCTTCATAAATTGTGTTCCTCTAAACAAATCTAAATCAAACTTGGTATAATTTTATTTTTTTCCTTCTAAACATTATTTTATTTGGTCATTTCCAAACATTATTCATTGGAAACAAAGATCATTTTCTTTTCTTCCCTTCCCTCCCTCCCACCACCTCTCCCATAGCCCACGTGCAATTCCACTGGGTATCACATGTGTCCTTGATTTGAACCCATTTCCATGTTGTTGGTATTTGCATTAGAGTGTTCATTTAGAGTCTCTTTCCTCAGACATGTCCCCTCAACCCCTGTAGTCAAGCAGTTGCTTTTCTTGGGTGTTTTTACTCCCACAGTTTATCCTCTGCTTGTGGATAGTGTTTTTTACATCCCTGCAGATTGTTCAGGGTCATTGCATTGCCACTAATGGAGAAGTCCATCACCTTCGATTGTACCACAGTGTATTAGTCTCTATGTACAATGTTCTCCTGGTTCTGCTCCTTTCACTGTGCATCAATTGCTGGAGGTTGTTCCAGTCTCCATGGAATTCCTCCACTTCATTATTCCTTTGAGCACAATAGTATTCTATCACCAACATATACCGCAATTTGTTCAGCCATTCCCCAATTGATGGGCATCCCCTCATTTTCCAATTTTTGGCCACCACAAAGAGCACAACTATGAATATTCTTATACAAGTCTTTTTCCTTATTATCTTTTTGGGGTACAAACCCAGCAGCTCTATGGCTGGATCAAAGGGCAGACAGGATTTTAGTGCCCTTTGGGCATAGTTCCAAATTCCCCCCCAGAATGGTTGGATCAGTTCACAGCTCCACCAACAATGAAATAATGTCCCTACTTTGCCACATCCCCTCCAACATTCACTACTTTCCTTTGCTGTCATGTTAGTCAATCTGCTAGGTGTGAGGTGATACCTAACAAGAGGAAGATGTAATTGAAATTTTTAAAGTTTCTCTGCTGCTTTTGGATCTCCTTCATGTTCAAATTTTTATATTCACTATCACTAAAGAGAGATGATGGGACTCAAAGTGAATGTTCCTATTTATCCATCCATCCATCCATCTATCTATCTATCTATCTATCTATCTATCTATCTATCTATCTATCTACTATCTATCTATAAATCTATCTATCTATCTACATATCTATCTATCTATTTATCTATCCATCTTTCTATCATTATTAATAGTAATATTGATACTATTACCACCCTGGACAATTTTTTTTTTGCTTTAATAGCCTCTCTCTTGATCATTGATTGTCCACTCAGACTAGTATTTAAGGAGGTTGCTAGCAATCTTTTTTTCTGAACTTTAATCTCTGGAATTATTTTCCTTCTATTTACTGGTTGCCTTATACTTCTCATTCCCCACTATCACGTTAAAGCTTCTTTTTATATATTTTTCTTGCCCTGTTAGAATACAAATTTGTGGATGGAAGAGTATCTTATTTAATTTGTTTCCTTGAAAATTTATTACCATAATTCAAGCATCAGGTGAATTTTTGTATACACACACACACATATATTATATACATATAAAAACATGAATGAATATACATGTGTATATTTATACACTTATACCTTCACAGATATATATATATATCATCTATGTCTTATCTTTATCCATCTCATATCTAATTTTATCTATCTATCATTTATCTATCATATATCTATCATTTATCTACCAGATATCTATCATTTATCTATGTAGCTATTATGTGACAAACTGGGTGTTATGAACTATAGACACCAGAAATTTAGAAGAAATACTAGAAGATAAAGTGATTAATTGGTAGCTTATTTTGTTCCATAACATGAAGCAGGGAGAGTGTTCTAGAAGTTAAGTGTTTCCATTTTATTTTAGGACAAAGTGAACTTTATATTCTTTTCTAGCACAGTTGTAAGATCCAAGAAACTTAAACCAAAATGTAGCTCTGCCCTTGCTTCCACAGGGGAAGCAGATGCATTCTAGGCTGGCATGGTACCACAGTAGCACTCTGCTACAATAAAGTTTATCAAAAGAATCAAAGAATAGAGGGAACATAGCCAGGAAATGTATATATCTGTTTTGGCTCTAATATGTACTTTAAATAAATAACCCATTTGGGTCAAGTTCTATACTCCATAAGTCACTGGAGTCTGAAAGTGAGGCCCAAGAGATGGGAACTCATCTGCATGAGAGGAAGTTGACACATCATTAGATGTGAGCCTGACTCTAGGGAAATTACCACCAAGGGAAGGGAGATTGAAATTGAGCAATAGGAGATTATAGGGGAAAATAATGAAATTACCAAATATCTCAGAGGGAATAAAACTTAATTGAAAAAGAACTTCAATTTATAAACAGGTAAAGCAACAAGGCATTAACAAAAATAGAGAACATAGTCTCCAAATCAGCTAAAGTCCAGATATCTATGAATAAATATTTCAAGAGAAGAGAAAATGAAGGACACAATGAATCAGAAGACTTTGTGCACTCCCAAAACAACATGGGACCACAGCATGATGTTCCTAAGAGATTTAAGAGACAAATACAAATTGCAAAAGAGAAATGTATGAACTACACAAGATACATATTTGGCAGAAAAAAAAACAATCAAAAGTAACAAATTTCTAAAAATAAAGAAAAGAAGAATTAATTCCACTATATAGAAGTGAAATCATCTGGAAGAAGAGAAGTAAAATTAATAATGTAAATGAAAACATATTGTACATAAGACCAAATTTATCAATCTCTAAGGGTGATCTATGCATTTTTAAGGAGGAGAAAAGTGAAATGGGGGAGATATATAAATATATATGTGAAAACTATATATATATATGTATGTAATATATATATGTGTTTGTATATCTAAGTATACACAGAAAGTATATAAAGACACTATATTAATATAAAATATGCTCATATATTGTAATAGCTCATAATTAATGAATAGAATATATTCTTGAAATTCTGAACTTTTTAAACAGTGTCAATCAAATGAGTTCTCAGAAAGCCAGAAGAAACAACAAAAAGACCAAAAAAACCAAGACATATAGTGGATAAATTTAACAGATACATTGACAACAAATTATGCAAGTGATTAGGGGAGGAAAGCCTTTAAAATGAAAGAAAGGAAACTTGAATAATGCCAGACAATTTTATTTACCCACTATAAAATACAGGAGAGGAGAGTAAAATAATTCAAGATGCACCAAAAGTTACCAAACTTTGAAAACTCAAGTTGAAGTAATGAAAAATATGAATTTTGATTTAAAATAACATTTTAAGGGTTTGAGGAAAGAAAAAAAATATATTTGAACAAATAATTTCAAACACCTCATACAACAGAAATGTAAGAAGGATAAAAATATAGCTAATTCTAACACTACCAAAATTATATATACATATATATATATACACACACACACACACACACACACACACACATATTACTATTGAAAGGCTATTAAGATATTGTTTTCTAAAGGTCAAAGGGGATGAAGATTAAAATGAAAGTCAATGAGAAGGGACCACAGAGAAACAGGTCCAAATTCTCATTGTCTAAACTTCACAAAAACTCAGCCTTTAGATGAATCAATGCTTCCTATGGGACTAAATCACAGAATGGGAGGGCATACATAAGAGAGGGGAGGGAAGGAAGTTGATGGAGGTGAATATAAGATGTATTTTAATCAAACCAAAGGATAACAATGATGAAGAAATGATAATTCAATAAAAGTAATTAATAAATTAATAAAATCAAAAGTGAAACAACTATTAAACTAATAAATAAGGTTAGAAGCTGGTATTTTGAAAAAATAATACTGGTCAATCTAATAAAAAAAGGAAAGAAGAAAACCAAATTAACAGTATCATAGATGAAAAGGGAGACCATACCTCCAATAAATAGGAAATTAAGACAGTCATTAACAACAATGTTGCCCAATTATATGGTAACAAATATGGCAATCTAAGTAATATGGATGAATATTTACAAAAATACAAATTGCCTAGATTAACAGAAGAAGAAATAGAATTCTTAGTCCCATATCAGAAAAAGAAATTGAACATGTCATCAATGGACTTCCTAAGAAAAAAAATTGCCTAGGGCTTGATGAATTCACAAGTGAATTCTATCAAACATTCAAAGGACAACTAATCCCTATACTATACAAACTATTTTACATAATAAGCAAAAAGGTAGTTCTACCATTTCCTTTTATGACACAAATATGTTACTGATTCCAAAGCCAGGCAGGTCAAAAACAGAGAAAGGAAACTATAGACCAACCTCCTTAACGAACATAGATGCAAAAATCTTAAGGAGAATACTAGCAAAGAGACTCCAATAAGTAATCGCAAGAATTATTCACTATGACCATTTGGGATTTATACCAGGAATGCAAAGATGGTTCAATATTAGAAAACTATCTACATAATTGACCATATCAACAAACAAACCAAGAAAATCACATGATTGTCTCAATAGATGTAGAAAAAGCCTTTGACAAAATACAACACTCATTCCTATTGAAAACACTAGAAAATATAGGAATAGAAGAGTCTTTCCTAATAATAATAACAGTATATATCTAAACCCATCAGCAAACATCATCTGCAATGGGGATAAACTAGATGCATTCCCAATAATATAAAGAGTGAAACAAGGATGCCCATTATCACCTCTATTATTTGACATTGTACTAGAAACACTAGCAGTAGAAATTAGAGAAGTAAAAAAAAAATTGAAGGCATTAAAATAGGCAATGAGGAAACCAAGCTATCATTCTTTGCAGATGACATGATGGTCTACTTAAAGAATCCTAGAGAATCAACTAAAAAACTTGTGGAAATAATCAACAACTTTACCAAAGTTGCAAGATACAAAATAAACACATAAGTTATCAGCATTTCTATATATCTCCAACACATCCCAGCAAGAGATTTTTCCATAGAAAGAGAAATTCCATTTAAAATCACCCTAGACAATATAAAATACTTAGGAATCTATCTGCCAACACAAACACAGGAACTATATGAACAGAGCTACAAAGCACTTTCCACACAACAAAAACTAGATCTGAACAATTGGAAAAATATTAACTGCTCATGGGTAGGACAAGCTAACTTAATAAAAATCACCATACTATCCAAACTTATTTACATATTTAGTGCCATACCCATCGAACTTCCAAAAAAAAATTTTTACTGAATTAGGAAAAACATAATAAAGTTCATTTGGAAGGACAAAAGATCAAAGATATCTAGGGAAATAATGAAAAAAATGCAAAGGAAGGTTATCTTGCAGTCCCAGATCTCAAACTATGCTATAAAGCAGCGGCAGAGTCCCATGGACCCACCTGCCTTGGCAACCTTAGAGCGTAGACAGAGATGATGAGTGCGAGAGAGCTTGGCTCTGCAGAGATAGTCCTCTGGGGGATTTAGCGGCAGCTCCCTGAATACTGAAGTGTCGACTGCAGTCATCTACCATATTTGAATACAAGCTAGTTTTTCTAGGCTGGGTGGGGGGTGTTGGAAAGTCTGCCCTGACTATACAGTTTTTTCAAGTAATATATGTTGAAAAATATGATCCTACAATAGAGGATTCTTATAGAAAGCAAATTGAAGTAGATGCTCAACAATGCATGCTTGAAATCTTGGACACTGCAGGAACAGAACTATTTAGTCTGCTCTATCCTAGCACAGTCAACATTTAATGATTTACAAGATCTTCAAGAACAAATACTTTGACTTAAAGACACTGATGATGTGCCAATGATTCTTGTTGGTAATATGTGTGACTTGGAAGATGAAAGAGTTGTAGGAAAAGAACAAGGACAGAACCTAGCAAGACAATGAAACAACTGTGTGTTCTTAGAATCCTCTGCTAAATCAAAGATAAACATTAATGAGATCTTTTATAATCTAATCCGGCAAATTAACAGAAAAACTCCAATGCCTGGGAAGGCACGTAAAAAGTCATCATGTCAATTGCTTTAATATACAGATGCATTGTAACTCTGAGCCAGGTCTGAAGAACTGTTGCCCAATTCAACAGTGCCAGCAGCATTCCAACTTTATTAAATCTTCCAGCATCTTAAGCGGACTTTCCTGTGGTGGTACCCTTTAAGAAGTGGATGAAAACTTCCTATATTAGTTTGCATATTCTAATCACTTTGCAGTGTCACAAGAAATTTTTTTCTTATAATACTCTGAGTATGCAACTGGTAAAACCAGAGGCTACATGCAGTATTATTGGTAAGAGACATTGTTCATCCACCAATGTTGTACATGTCTGAAAATGGTGTACCTTAACATGTCCAATGCTTTCTATTGGAGAGTACAATAATGTAAATCCTAAAAGCACCACTATTTTAGCATAATAAAAATAATGTCCAAAGAGCTCCTATATATACTACTCCAGATAACTTATTGCTTTGATATTTGTAGCTTATGGTAATTTTTTAAAAGAAATACAAGGTCATCATTATTGCACAAAAGTGCTTTGATTAACACAACTATATAGTTTTTTTTTTAATTTTTTTTTAAAAATCCTGTGGAGACAGTGATCTTGTCTTTAAAAATAACATAGTCCTCTCAGTATGAAAGACGTTGCCTTTAATATCTGTTGGGAAGGAAATGTCCAGACTTTTCAATCTTATATTGTATGTTTCTTTTTGTTTACATAGGGAACCATGTTTATAGTTGTGTGTATAGTGGGAGTCTACAACAAGAAGTGTATATTTTCAGATAATTTTTTCAATGATTTAACAATTTTGTACATCATTTCCAGGCTTCTGCAGCTGTAGATTCTCAATGCGAATCCCTTGCTTGCTCATGCATAAGTGTATTTGCAATACCAAATATGCAGGTTTAGTACTTTTGCCAGTTAGTGATTGTTTCACATGTGTAACATTTTGGTTGAGATGTTAAATGGTGGAAGAGTACTGTGGATGTGAATGTGGGAAGTAATTTTAATCATGTGTAATTGGTCACTCTCTTCCCTCCCTGATTAGAAAGCATCATTCAACAAAAAGACACCCACACACACACGTCTTTCATGTTTTGATTTATTAGTTATTTATCTGGAGGTGGATATACCCAAGTCATTCTTCAAACAATATTTCTATCACTATATATAATGTTCTTTTGGTTCTGCTCATTTTATTCTTTTTTTTTTAATTTTAATATTATTTTATTTGGTCATTTTCATACATTATTCACTGGATACAAAGATCGTTTTCTTTTCCTCCCCTCCCCCCCCCCCCCCCCCGCCTTTCCCTCTCCCATAGCCGACGCATGATTCCACTGGTTATCACATGTGTTCTTGACTCGAACCCATTTCCCTGTTGTTGGAGTTTGCATTATAGTGTTCATTTAGAGTCTCTCCTCAGTCTTATCTCCTCCAACCCTGTGGTCAAGCAGTTGCTTTTCAGCGGTGTTTTTACTCCCACAGTTTATCCTCTGCTTGTGGGTAGTATTTTTTTTTTAGATCCCTGCAGATTGTTCAGGGATTGCATTGATACTAATGGAGAAGTCCATCACCTTCGATTGTACCACAATGTATCAGTCTCTGTGTATAATGTTTTCCTGGTTCTGCTCCTTTCGCTCTGCATCACTTCCTGGAGGTTGTTCCAGTCTCCATGGAATTCCTCCACTTTATTATTCCTTTTAGCACAATAGTACTCCATCACCAACATATACCACAGTTTGTTCAGCCATTCCCCAATTGAGGGGCATCCCCTCATTTTCCAATTTTTGGCCACCACAAAGAGCGCAGCTATGAATATTTTTGTACAAGTCTTTTTGTCCATTATCTCTTTGGGGTACAAGCCCAGCAGTGCTATGGCTGGATCAAAGGGCAGACAGTCTTTTATCGCCCTTTGGGCATAGTTCCAAATTGCCCTCCAGAATGGTTGGATCAATTCACAACTCCACCAGCAATGAATTAATGTCCCCACTTTGCCACATCCCCTCCAGCATTCATTACTTTGCATAGCTGTCATGTTAGCCAATCTGCTAGGTGTGAGATGATACCTCAGAGTTGTTTTGATTTGCATCTCTCTGATTATAAGAGATGTAGAGCACTTTTTCATGTGCTTATTAATAGTTTTGATTTCTTTGGCTGAGAATTGCCTGTTCATGTCCCTTGCCCATTTGTCAATTGGAGAATGGCTTGATTTTTTGTACAATTGATTTAGTTCTTTATAAATTTTAGTAATTAAACCCTTGTCAGAGGTTTTTATGAAGATTGTTTCCCAATTTGTTGCTACCCTTCTGATTTTGGTTACATTGGTTTTGTTTGTACAAAAACTTTTTAATTTGATGTAATCCAGATTATTTATTTTGCATTTTGTAATTCTTTCTAATTCTTGCTTGGTTTTGAAGTATTTCCCTTCCCAAAGGTCTGACATGTATACTATTCTGTGTTCGCCTAATTTTCTTATAGTTTCCTTCTTTATGTTCAAGTCATTCATCCATTTTGAATTTATCTTGGTGTAGGGTGTGAGGTGTTGATCTAAGCCTAATCTTTCCCACGCTGTCCTCCAATTTTCCCAACAGTTTTTATGAAATAGTGGATTTTTGTCCCAAAAGCTGGGATCTTTGGGTTTGTCATATACTGTCTTGCTGAGGTTGCTTGCCCCCAGTCTATTCCACTGATCCTCCTTTCTGTCTCTTAGCCAGTACCAAATTGTTTTGATGACTGCTGCTTTATAATATAGTCTGAGATCTGGGACTGCAAGACCCCCTTCCTTTGTATTTTTTTTCATTAATTCCCTGGGTATCCTTGATCTTTTGTTCTTCCAAATGAACTTTGTTATGTTTTTTTCTAAATCAGTAAAAAAAATTTTTGGGAGTTCCATGGGTATGGCACTAAATAGATAGATGAGTTTGGGTAGGATGGTCATTTTTATTATATTGGCTCGTCCTACCCATGAGCAGTTAATGTTCTTCCAATTGTTCAAGTCTAGTTTTAGTTGTGTGGAAAGTGTTTTGTAGTTGTGTTCATATAGATCCTGTGTTTGTCTCGGGAGATAGATTCCTAAGTATTTTATTTTGTCTTGGGTAATTTTGAATGGGATTTCTCTTTCTAGTTCTTGCTGCTGAGCTGTGTTGGAATTATATAGAAATGCTGATGACTTATGTGGGTTTATTTTGTATCCTGCAACTTTGCTAAAGTTGTTGATTATTTCAATTAGCTTTTTGGTTGAGTCTCTAGGATTCTTTAAGTAGACCATCATGTCATCTGCAAAGAGTGATAATTTGGTCTCCTCCTTGCCTATTTTGATGCCTTCAATTTCTTTTTCTTCTCTAATTGCTACTGCTAGTGTTTCTAGTACAATGTCAAATAGTAGAGGTGATAATGGGCATCCTTGTTTCACTCCTGATCTTATTGGGAATGCATCTAGTTTATCCCCATTGCAGATGATATTAGCTGATGGTTTTAGATATATACTGTTTATTATTTTTAGGAATGACCCTATCATTCCTATGCTTTCTAGTGTTTTTAGTAGGAATGGGTGTTGTATTTTATCAAAGGCTTTTTCTGCATCTATTGAGATAATCATGTGATTCTTGTTGGTTTGCTTGTTGATGTGGTCAATTATGTGGATAGTTTTCCTAATGTTGAACCAGCCCTGCATCCCTGGTATGAATCCTACTTGATCATGGTGGATGACCCTTCTAATCACTTGCTGGAGTCTTTTTGCTAGTATCCTATTTAAGATTTTTGCATCTATATTCATTAGGGAGATTGGCCTATAGTTTTCTTTCTCTGTTTTTGGCCTGCCTGGCTTTGGAATTAGTACCATGCTTGTGTCATAAAAGGAGTTTGGTAGGACTCCCTCTTTGCTTATTATGTCGAATAGTTTGTATAATATTGGGGTTAACTGTTTTCTGAATGTTTGATAGAATTCACTGGTGAATCCATCAGGCCCTGGGGATTTTTTCTTAGGCAGTTCTTTGATGGCTTGATGGATTTCAATTTCTGATATGGGATTATTTAAGAAAACTATTTCTTCTTCTGTTAGTCTAGGCAGTTTATATTTTTGTAAATATTCATCCATATCACCTAGATTGGTATATTTATTGCCATATAGTTGGGCAAAGTAGTTTTTAATGATTGCCTTAATTTCCTCTTCATTTGAGGTGAGATCCCCCTTTTCATCCTTGATGCTATTAATTTGCCTTTCTTCTTTCCTTTTTTTAATTAAATTAACCAGTACTTTGTCTATTTTGTCTGTTTTTTCAAAGTACCAGCTTCTAGTCTTGTTTATTAGCTCAATAGTTCTGTCACTTTCTATTTTATTAATTTCTCCCTTAATTTTTAGGATCTCTAGTATGGTTTTCTTCTGGGGGTTTTTAATTTGTTCATTCTCAAGTTTTTTGATTTGCATTTCCAATTCCTTGGTCTCGGTCCTCCCTAATTTGTTAATATATGCACTCAGGGATATGAATTTTCCTCTAAGTACTGCCTTGGCTGCATCCCATAAGGTTTGAAAGGATGTTTCGCCGTTGTCATTTTCTTCAACGAAATTGTTAATTGTTTCTATGATTTCTTCTCTAACTATCCGATTTTGGAGTATCATGTTATTTAATTTCCAATTAATTTTTGATTTGGGTCTCCATGTACCCTTGCCGATCAATATTTTAATTGCCTTGTGATCTGAAAAGGCTGCAGTTAATATTTCTGCTTTTCTGCATTTAAGTGCCATGTTTCTATGACCTAGTGTATGATCTATTTTTGTGAATGTGCCATGTGGTGCTGAAAAGAAGGTGTATTCTTTTTTGTCCCTATTTATTTTTCTCCATATGTCTATTAATTCTAATTTTTCTAAGATTTCATTCACCTCTTTTACCTCTTTCTTATTTATTTTTTGATTTGATTTATCTAAATTTGATAGTGGTTGGTTCAAGTCTCCCACTAATATGGTTTTACTGTCTAATTCCTCCTTCAATTCTCCTAGTTTCTCTATTAAAAATTTGGATGCTATACCATTTGGTGCATACATGTTGATTAGTGATATTTCCTCATTGTCTATACTTCCTTTTAGCAGAATATATTTACCTTCCCTATCCCTTTTGATCAGGTCTATTTGTACTTTGGCTTTGTCAGATATCATGATTGCAACTCCTGCCTTCTTTCTATCGGTTGAGGCCCAAAAGGTCTTACTCCAACCTTTAATTCTAACCTTGTGAGTGTCAACCCGTCTCATATGTGTTTCTTGAAGACAACATATGGTAGGGTTTTGTGTTCTAATCCAATCTGCTATTTGTCTGCGTTTTATGGGTGAGTTCATCCCATTCACGTTCAAAGTTATGATTGTTATTTGTGGATTCGCTGGCATTTTGATGTCTTCCCCTAGTTCTGGCCTTTCTTCTTTAGCTTTCTCCTTTTGAACCAGTGATTTACTTTAGGTCAGTCCCCCTAGTCCCCTCCCTTGAGATGCTTCCCTTTCTAGCCCCTCCCTTTTTATGCTCCCTTCCCCTCCCCCCTCTCCTTCCCTCCCTTTTTGTACTCCCTCCCCCCTCCCCCTCCTTAATTTTCCTTTCTTTCTTGCCCTAATGGATAAGATAGAATTCAGGATCCCACTGGATCTAGATGTTCTTCCCTCTCAGATTTGATTTCACTGAGAGTAAGGTTTAAGTACTTCCACTTCACGCTCTCTTCCTCTCCTTCTCATATGAGAGTTCTTCCCCTCCCCTTCCCATGTGTATCTTTATATGGGAAAGTTTATTCCATTGATTCCCCCCCTATTTCTTGAAGTTAATCTTAGTATTATCACGGTTCCCCCCTCCCTTTTCCTTTTTTTTGCCCCAACTTTCCCCAAATCTTCTTGATTCCCCAATCTTTCCCTATGCATGTTTCTTCTAACTACTCTTATGATGATACAATTTATGAGAGTTACACAAAACATTTTCCCCACATATTAATATATATAATTAGATGTAAATGTAGTCCTTATAGAAGAGAGTTTGACTTAAAGAGAAAGATAAGATTTATCTCCTTTTCCCTTTCTTTCATATTTACCTTTTCATGTTTCTCTTGCTTTCTGTGCTTGGATATCGAACTTTCCACAGAGCTCTGGTCTTTTCTTAGCAAATGCTTGGAAATCTTCTATTTTGTTGAATGCCCATACTTTCCCCTGGAAGTATATAGTCAGTTTTGCTGGGTAGTTGATTCTTGGTTGGAGACCCAGCTCTCTTGCCTTTCTAAATATCGTGTTCCATGCTTTGCGGTCTCTTAGTGTGTTAGCCGCTAAGTCATGTGTGATCCTTATGGGAACCCCCTTATATCTGAAGCTCTTCTTCTTGGCTTCTTGTAGGATTTTCTCCTTTACTTGGAAGCTCTTGAATTTGGCAATTACATTCCTAGGCGTTGTCTTTTGGGGATTTAGTATAGAAGGTGTTCTATGAATCCTTTCTATTTCTATTTTGCCCCCTTGCTCCAGAACGTGGGGGCAATTTTCTTTTATAATCTCCTCTAGAATAAAATCCAATTTGTTGTTTACCTCTGGTTTTTCTGGGAGACCGATGATACGGAGATTTTCTCGTCTTCCTCTGTTCTCCAGGTCCGTGACCTTCTCAGTGAGATATTTTATGTTTTCTTCCAATTCATTAATTGTTTGGGTTTGCTTTATTGTTTCTTGCTGTTTTATCATCTCACTTTCTTCGAGGTGCTTAATTCTGGTCATTAGGGACTGGATTTGCTTTTCAGCCTTGTCTGCCCTTCTATTGGATGCTTCGAGTTCTTTTTCCAATTGAGCAGTCTTATCTGTCAGACAGCTGATCTCTTTCTCCCATTTTTCTTTCCAGAAGGTTTCCATCTTTTGGATAAGTTCCAGTTTGAGATCTTCCAGAGCTTGTTGATAGTTTCCCTTTTGGGAGGCGTGTTCTGAATTTTTTTGGATTTCCTCCTCATTCTCCTCTTTTCCTTGGGTACTTCCACCATAAAAGTTTTCAATAGTCACTTTTTTCCCTTTCTTCCTGGAGGCTTGATTTTGGGCCATGTGAGCCATCCCTTTGGTGGTTTTATTTCCCTTTCCTTTTTGGTCTGGGGTCTGGGTTATAAGAGTGGTTTTTCTGTGAATTTAGGTTGCTTCAGACTAGTTCTTCCCAGCCTCCGAGCCCAGGTATTCAGCTCCGCCCAGATAATCAGCACGCGTTGTTCAGCGCAGCCCGCCCGAAGTCCGCTGGCTTCTCCAGTGAAAGCGCCCTGAGACGTTTTTTCCTGGCAGTCCCCAGATCCCAAGGACCCTGGAGTGCCCCCCCAGACAGAGACGCTCCCCACTCACTCGCTGTCCCGGTGAGCGCTCAGGTAGCTCACTCTGGTTTAGTGGGGGAGGTGGGGTGGGGGAAGGGCGGCTCAGTTCACTTTTCTGTGCAAGCTTTTCCTTCTTTTAGTGTTGAAATGTTCAAGCCCCACGTACCTTTGCCTCTGTGGGGTACTGGGGAGTCCTTCTGTTCCTCCAAAGGTGATTTTATGCTCCTTTGATGTAGTCTATTTCGTTCGGTGCTGGGGAGAGAAAGCGTGCAGCGTCTAGATTGCAGCCATGATTACCCGGAAGTCCCCTTCCTTCCTCATTTTATTCCTTATAACTTCATGTTGGTCTTTCCACGTTTTAAAAATATTAACCTGTTTGTCATTTCTTAGAGCACAGTAGTATTCCATCATAATCATATGCCACAACTTGTTTAGCCATTCTCAATTGATGGGCATCCATTTAGGTTCTAGTTCTTTGCCACCACAAAAAGAGTATATATATATATATATATATATATATATATATATATATATATATATATATATATATATATATATATATATATATATACTTTATATGCAGGTGCTTTTTCCTTTTTCCCTCATCCTCATAGGAAATAAATCCAGGAGTGGTATTGTTAGGTCAAAAAGTATAAACAGTTTTATAATTCTTGGGGCACAATTCCAGATTGTTCTCTAAAACAGTTGGATTAGTTCACAGTTCCACCAACAGTATATTAATGCTCCTGTTTTTCTACATTCCCTCCAACATTTATCATTTTGCTCTTTCATCATTTTAACCAGCTTGATAGGTGTGACATGATATCTCAGAGTTGTTTTGATTTGCATTTCTCTACCATAGTTATCTCTTAAGTAGAGTCATTTTTATTTTTGCCTGGTCTGAGATCATGATTACAGTACATGCTTTAAAAAAAATTAACTCATATGTTCTGTCCTAGAATCAATACTTAGTATCATTTCCCAGGCAGGAAAATGGTAAAGGCTAAGGAATTGGGATTAAATGATTTACCCAGGGTCACAAAGATCGGAAGTGTCTAAGGCCATATTTGAACCTTGTACCTCCCATCTCCAGGACTGTCTCTCTATCCACTGAGCCACCTAGATATCTAGCTTATGATTACTCTTTCATGTTTACCCTTTTATGGCTCTCTTGAGTCTTATGTTTGAATGTCAAATTTCTATTTAGTTCATGTCTTTTTTATCAGGAATGCTTAAAAGTTCTATATTTCATAAAATATCTCTTTCCCCCTGGATGGATTATACTCAATTGATTATTTTTGACTATAATCTTAACTGTTTTGTTTTCCTGAATATCATATTACAACCTCTTCTCTAAGAGTTTTCATTTTGGAGTTTCTTTCAGGAGGTGATCAGTAGATCCTTTCAGTTTCTAGTTTATCCTCCAGATCTAAGATCAGGGCAGTTTTCCTATTTAATTTCTTGCAAGATGCTATCTAGATTTTTTTTTTGTTTTAATAATGGTTTTAAATAGTCTGAGAATTTTATTTTTTTTTGAAAATTTTATTTAATTAGGCAATTTAGGACATTTTTCCATGGTTACTAGAATCATATTCTTTCCCTCCCTGATACCCTGATACTTATCCCTGATACCCCAGCTGCTGACTGCAATCTCTTTGCAGTTTGCTTGCAGCTTGTCTATGCATGCTAGCTGTACCAAGTTCTCTGGAAGGCATAAAAGACCCCCAAGTTCTGTCACTTTTCAGAGAAAGCATCTAGTATGGCATTTTCTCCCAGGGATATGTTCCCAGAGTTCCCAGGGTATAGGCCCTATATAGTTCATGGCACTGAGCTCTGGGTAGCCACTGAATATTGGACCTATTACCTTTCCTGATGGGTGTTCAGAGAGGGGTAGTATCTCTGGTATGGAGGGCTTGTCATGCCTTCCTAGGGCAGCTCTCCAGCCTCTGACCCCCACCTAACACCCAGCTCTCACTTGTGGCTCCCAGTAGCTGCTAGCATGAGGCAGCGGCCACACCCTGGACAATGGCTTTGACAGGCTGGCTAAACCTTGTGAGGGTAGCCATAGGGTCGTCGTGGACCCCTGGTGAACCAGGGCTTTGCTCACCCAGCATGTGAAGACTGCTTCAGCGGAACAGGAGGAAGAAACCAACAAGAAGGTTCAACAGCTGAGAGGGCGACGCAGCAAAGCACTGTGGAGTGCTCAGGGTGTGTTGGAGCACAAAAGACAACACTACCATCCAGAGCAGCTGAGGAAGTCTCCAGGTGTAACGACTTTTCATGCCACTGGACCCAGGCTTCCAACACCAAGAGAGTGGGACTGTCTCTGTGCATCGACTTTTCCACTTAAATCTCCTTCACGCACAAGTGTCTTTGTGCACACTCATCTATCATAAATGAAAATGCACAAAGACAATCGTCATCCTCGGTTACTGAGAGACTACTACTAATTGGTCACAGGGCCTAAGTTGCAGTAACTAACTTTTTGCTGATTTATTTAACAATGCTTGTTGCTATGTATGCATTTAACTTTGGGTGTAAAGATTGTGTGTATATAAAACAGGGAGCCACAATATTTAAATTGACCAACCTAATGTTACAACTACTTTGAGGTGGCCAAATGTAAACTAAAAGCCTTAATTAAAGTGGTGAAATTTTGTATAACTTAGCATCAGTAGTTCAATAAATTTGGATTGCTATGAAAAAACAAACAAACAAAAATCTCTGACAAAGGTCTAATTACTCAAATTTACAAAGCCCTAAA
This sequence comes from Monodelphis domestica, assembly GCF_027887165.1. Taxonomy (NCBI): domain Eukaryota; kingdom Metazoa; phylum Chordata; class Mammalia; order Didelphimorphia; family Didelphidae; genus Monodelphis; species Monodelphis domestica. The sequence goes on along the minus strand of NC_077234.1, from coordinate 27,381,121 downwards.
TCAGATGGAAAAAAAAATCAAGCCATTCTCCAATTGATAAATGGGCAAGGGTCATGAATAGGCAGTTTTCAGTTAAAGAAATCAAAACTATTATTAAGCACATGAAAAAAGTGTTCTACATCTCTTATAATTAGAGAGATGCAAATCAAAACAACTCTGAGGTATCACCTCACACCTAGCAGATTGGCTAACATGACAGCTATGGAAAGTAATGAATACTGGAGGGGATGTGGCAAAGTGGGGACATTAATTCATTGCTGATGGAGTTGTGAATTGATCCAACCATTCTGGAGGGCAATTTGGAACTGCCCAAAGGGCACTAAAAGATTGTCTGCCCTTTGATCCAGCCATAGCAGTGGTGGGTTTATACCCCAAAGAGATAATGAGGAAAAAGACTTGTATAAGAATATTCATAGCTGAGCTCTTTGTGGTGGCCAAAAATTGGAAAATGAGGGGATGCCCTTCAATTGGGGAATGGTTGAACACATTGTGGTATATGTTGGTGATGGAATACTATTGTGCTCAAAGGAATAATAAAGTGGAGGAATTCCATGTGAACTGGATTGACCTCCAGGAATTGATGCAGAGTGAAAGGAGCAGAACCAGGAGAACATTGTACACAGAGACTGATACACTGTGGTACAATTGAATGTAATAGACTTCTCCATTGGTGGCAATGCAGTGATCCTGAACAACCCAGAGGGATCTATGAGAAAGAACACTTTCCACATTCAGAGGAAAAACTGTGGGAGTAGAAACACAGAAGAAAAACAACTGCTTGATTACATGGGTTTAGGGGGATATGATTGGGGCTGTAGATTCTAAATGAACATCCTAATGCAAATACCAACACCATGGAAATGGGTTTTGATCAAGGACACATGTAATACCCAGTGGAATTGCACGTAGGCTATGGAAGAGCTGGGGGGGAGAGGAGGTAGGAATTGAATATGAATTTTGTAACCAAGTAATAATGCTTGAATTTGAACAAATAAAATGAAAAAATGAAAAAAAAGAAAATTATCTTCAGAGATATGTAAAAATTAATTGAAATTTGAAATTCTGTGAATTTTGGGAAAAAAAAGCAATGCTAGAGGTCAGGACCAGGTAGATGAGCACTACCTGTCAATATTTGTGTGGCAAATAACAAAAGTAAAAATGGTCAAAACTTGTTTGACAATATATGATCCTTATGAGGCATGAGTTATGGGAAAGTCTCATTCAAATGGATTGGAATTGTTCCTGATGATAAAACAAATTTATGAGCTAGGGACAAATGCAGCAACCCAGCATCCTTAAGGTCCAATGGCCTTGTGTTGGTGTAGAGTATGGCTTATTTGGTTATAATATTTAATAAAAGCATTAGTCTTAATCTAGTCATCAGAATCAGGAACAAAAAAGTAGAGTGCAATGTGGCTTAATGCTTAGAAGAAAATACCAAAGGAAGGGAGCATTAAAAAAAAAACACAGAGTAAGTTAAATAGGTTTACCTATAAAATCTCTAATCATGAAAAAAGTTAATAAAGATGAAAGCAAATCCAAATCCAAAGACAAATAGTCAGTAATGTTCACTTATAATGACAGGATATAGTTAATCAGTGTCAATAGATAGTACTGGTTTTACATGAGAGCAATGAATCATTCTTGTTCTCCAATTTTGATAGCAGTTGTAATTAATATCCCTTGGAAGGTGATATTACCTTACCAAGCATCTTGACTCCCTCTAGTTCACTGAAAGTACTTTATATATAAACTTTGTCTCCTGGGTGTAAATGATGGAATGAGAAGTCCAAGAGTCTTGCCTGTACTACTACTACTACAGAATTATGAAGTTTACAAAATCAAAGTTTCTCCTTGATGATTTCAGCTTCTCAAGAAACCAGAACTAATTTTTAAAATCTACTCTACATGTAAATCACTCTTATGTGACAAAAAATGCTTAGAAAGAAGGAGTTCAGACTCTTAAATTATTTCCAGATTGTTAGGATTAAAATTCTGTGGAGAATTTATATTAATTTAAAATTATTTATTACATAGTAAAAGCAAGTTAAAGAGAGAAAAGTCACATAATCATATAGCTAATTGCTTAGTTAATCTAAATTTGCTGCTCATCTCCTGTATTCATTCATTAGCCAAGAGACCATACTTCTGTCTCAAACCCTAACTTATAACCCTGGTGAGGTCACTTTTGTCTAGGTTTCCCTGGTTGGACAGACTTGACTTCAGTCTATGTTCCATGTGAGTCTTCTGTATGCCAGGAATCATGTGGAGCCAAAGATGAGCATCTTCCAGGGAGCCCTTGGACTTCTAGCAACTTCCCACAGTACACAGGCAGACTCAGTCAAAGAGTGAGGTGGAGACTGAAATGGATTTTCATATCTTTCATTTTTAAAAGGAAAAAGGGTACAACTTTATGTTAAATTCACACAATATTATAAAAATTCTACTCAATAAAAGATGAATAATAAATATAATAAATAATTGGACACTAAATAATCTTATCTTAAAGGATGAGTGAGTCAAAGAATAAATCATAGAAACAATCAACATTTTCACTAAAGAAAATGCTAACAAGGAGACAGCATATCAAAATTTTGGGGATGAAATCAAACAAGTTCTTAGGGAAAATATATCTCTAAATAATTACATCAGTAAAATAAAGAGCAGAAAAATTAATTGGGTAGGCAACTAAAAAAACCTAGAAAAAACAAATTACAAAACCCAATTAAACAGAAAAGTAGAAATCCTTACAATCAAAGGAAATGAGAAAACCATTGAACTAATAAATAAGGTAAGAAGTCGATTTTATTTTTTAAGAAATCAACATAATTGATAATCCATTAGTCAATTTGTGATCTAAAAAAGAAAGAAGAAAACCAAATTACCAATATTAAAAAAGGGTGAAAAAGGAGGAAATGATTAGGAGTTATTTTATCCAATAATATATCAATAGATCTGACAATATAGAAAAATCAATGAATATTCAAAAACATAAATTACTCAGATTAGCAGAAAAATAGAGTACTTAAATAACCCCAAATCAGAAAAAGAAGGTTAACAAGGCATCAATGGATTCCTTAAGAAACATATGGATTCACAAGTAAATTCTATCAAACATTTAAAGAAAAAATAATTCCAATACTATAAAAATTATTTGCCAAAATAGCTGAGGGAGGAACTCTACCAAATTATTTTTATGACACAAATACAGTGTTGACACCTAAACAAAAAGAGGGAAAAACAAGAAAATGGAGAAAGAAAACTATGCATCAATCTCCCTAAAGAATATTGACCAAAATTTAAACTAAATATTGGAAAAGATATTGAAGTAATATATCACAAATATACACTCTGACTAGGTGAGTTTTATTCCAGGATTATAAGGATAATTGAATATGAGGAAAACTCAGCATACCTGACCATAATCAATAACAAAGCCAGTAAAAAGCATACAATCATAAGATTTTGACAAAATAAAATATTCATTCATTTTTAAAAATACATAACATGGTAATTAATGGAACAGAAAATGTCCTAATGCATACTCGTAAGAAATAAAAAAAATAGTTGGAAAGGACATACTTTTGGAAAAAAAACATTTATAGCAGCTCTTTTTTGTGGTGTCAAGGAATTGAAAACTGAAAGGTTTTCCATCAATTGGTTAATTGATGAAAAACTTGAGGTATATGATAGTAATGGAATACTATGGTGTCACAAGAAACAATAAGGAAGATGATCACACAAAGTCTGGAAAGTTATATATGAAATGATATGCAATGAATTAAATATAACCAGGAGAATATTGTACATACTACTAGTAATAATGTATGATGATTGACTGTGAGTGAGAACTGTTATCAGCAATGAGAGGATTCAGGACAACCCCAAGGAATCATGACAAAAAAAAAACAAAAGAAAGACTATCAACTACCACAGAAAAAACTGACAGAGTCTAAATGCAGGCTGAAGCATATCATTCTTCACTTTATTTCATCCATGATGTTTTTCTCTATTATAAGCAACATGTGATATTTTTCCAACATGATAGAAAAGGAAACATGTATTGAATGATAACATAAGAACAACTGATATAGTATTTGTCATATTGGGGAAGTGGGAACATAACATAGGTCATAAAATATTAGAAAATAACTATTAAAAATCTCTTCAGATAAAAATAAATCTACTTTGTTCTACCCTATTGAAAATGTAAGAGAGTCATAAGTATTGTATATTGCTCGTAATTTTTAAATCATTTAATTGATCAATTATGCTGATCTTTTCCTCTTAATTTTCCTTTTTTTATCTTCAACAATACTTACCTATATGGGATGGTTTTCTAGGAGGTGAGATGCTGAGGGGAATTATGATATTTTAAAGACAGTAAAAATTTATTCAAAAATATATTCCATTTGAAATCACAGAATCTACGATCAAAGCTTGTATCTATTACCTCTGTTTTGGGGTAAGCATATGACCATGCTGGGATTCTGTTCTTCTTAAAAAGAATGTGGAGTACCCTAAGTACTTTCTAATGCTCATTTCTAAGCACATGGAATAAGGACTAACAATGCAGGACTTTAATAAATCCAGAAAAGTTGTATTTATATTCAGCCAGAAAAGTGTTTGTGCTGAATATGAGCTTTGTACTTTTATAATAGATGTCTAACTTAAATGCACACAGTGTTCTTTTTCATGTAATTAAAAAGTGTGTTTTGGTTGTGCTTTCATTTGCAATGGGGGCCAGGATGGGAGGAATATTGTTGAAATAAAGAGTTTGCAGCTGTTACTAGGTTGGCTTGATTTTAATTACAGGACCATCTGTATTTGGTATACAAGCCCATTGGAAACTTAACTACTGTAACAATGGGCTTGCCATCCCCAAAATGTGAGCCCTCCAAGAGCAATTAAACCCTGGACTTGCTGGTCAATGAACTGAACTGAGATATCAGAATACAGACATGAGGGGGGAAAATACTTTTTTGAGGGAATAGAAAATAAACTCACTATGAAAAGAGACTAGTTCTTTTAGAGGAAGATGGCCATAAATGAAAACTTAAAAGCTGTTGACTTCGCAGACCCTCTGTGAGCCACTCCTTTGCAGCTGTGACTTAAAGTTGGAAAGTTCAATGTCTTAACATGTAATTGGGTAGTTTGGTGATGGAGCAGGCAGGAGAACAAATTATGAGACCAAAGGAGATCCTCATAAAATATTTTTGATGATCTTAAATCATGTCTGAAAATTCACAAGTGGAATTTTCTTGGCAATAATATTGAAATACTTTTTCATTTACTTCTCTAACTCATTTCATATATGAGTAAACTGAAGCAAACATGACCTTGCACAGGGCCAGAGTCCAAGGACTGGAAACTGGATTTGAACTCAGATTTGACTCCAAGCTTTCCACTCAATCCACTGCACCAACTAGGTGTTCTCAATTCCTTTAATATAGCTATTAAGCCCCCCACCCAAAAAAAATTCCAAATTGAATTAAGCTCTCATGTCTTGCCCTGCCATTTTTATGAAGAAAGTTCCAGCAGGAAAAGCATCTGCAATGTCTGCAGCAGCACATGAAAGCAAAGGCATAAATCTATATAACATCCATGTTGAATAAAGCATTCATTTTTTTTCTCTAAATGACAGTGGTATTCTTTATTCTAGTTCTTTTCTTATATTCTTAACATACAGAAAATCAATAGAATATAACACTTTTTTTAATTCTGCCTTATCTATGTGACTATTTTCTGTCCCTGCATACATAGTCCAACTATTTTCACCTTATATCCTCCTTACAAACTCCATGAAATATTTTGAGCATGCTGTTTTTTTTCAAAATCAGTTTGATTTTATTCTCATTTGAATTTGATAATTCTTTTCATGTAAAATTACATTTATTTCTCTATAAATGGGTTTTAATAATCCCACTCTTTCAACAGTGGAAGCAGAAACACAGAAGTTAAACAACTACTTGATCAAATGGGTCAATGGGGATATGATTGGGGATGTAAACTCTAAGTGATCTTCCTAATGCAAATGTTAATAATATGGAAATAGATCTTGATCAATGACACACGTAAACCCCAGTAGAATTGCTTGTTGGCAACAGGGGGTGGTAAAGGGGAGGGAAAGAATCTGGATCATGTAACCATGGAAAAATATTCTAAATTAAATAAATATTTTTTCAGTTCAAGAGAAAAATAAAATATCCCTTCTTCAATAGGAAAAAAATAATAAGTCCACTCTTTCTTTGAAGAATCTTTTAGGATTAATTCCATCTCAAAATATTTTCTAAATATTTTTTATTTATCATGTTATTAGAAGGGGAAAAAGACCTTAAAATTCTTTCTTCTAGTTGGTAGAAGTCCTCAATTCCAACAGTCTAGATGTCTTAAAAGAACTTGAGTAAGGATAAAAAGGAGCAATAAATTGTGTGTGGACACCCAATTCTTTTTTCACATTACAGATAATAATTTCCAAGCTCAAGTGATCAATGATCCTCAGTCTCCTTTTTGTCATTTTTTTCTATTTTTTTAAATTAAGAATAAGTGTTGAATTTTATCAAAACACTTTTCTGCATGTATTTAAATACTCACATGATTTCTATTGGTTTTGTTACTAATGTGGTTAATTATGCTAGCGATAATCCTGATATTAAACTATCTCTACATTCCTCATGAAAAATCCACTTGATTAAAGTGTATGATCTCCTTTGTGGTATGCTATTTCAAATTTCTGTGTTTTTTTTAGTGTGTGTGTGAATAGTGATAAGTGAAAAGGCCCTACTTGTACAAAAATATTTTAGGAGAGCTTTGTGTAGTGGCAAAAAATTGGAAACTGAGGGGTTTTCCATCACTTGGGAAGCGGATGAACCAGTTGTGATTTATGAGTGGAATGGAATATTATGGAACCACAAGAAGTATCAAACAGAATGAGTCCATAAAATTTTGGAAAGACTTATATGAATTGATAGAAAGTAAAGTGAGCAGAATAATAGAAATATTATACAATGATCAACTATGAAGGACCAAATAATTATCAGCATAGCAATTTCCCAAGATATCTACAATGAAACCATGATGAAACATGCTATGGAAGCCAAATAAGGAATGGTTAGAGTCAGATTGCAGATTAAACTATGATTTCTTTTGCTATAAAGTCTAAAAACAAAAATGACATCCTAAAAAAATAGAATATTTCAAATGTAAATAATCCACCAAAGAGCAGAACTACTAAAAGCAGAATTGACTGAATGGAAAGGAGGTTAAAAAAACTAACTGAAGAAAATTGTTTCTTAAAATTTAGAATTAGCCAAGTGGAAGCTATTGACTCCATAAGACATCAAGGAACCACAAAACAAAATAAAAACAATGAAAAAAATAGAATATATATGAAATATTCCACTGGCAAAACAAGTGACATATAAAATAGGTCCAGAAGACAAAATTTAAGAATTATTGAA